>NW_027009528.1:40000-43927 GCF_036934945.1 Oncorhynchus masou masou | reverse complement strand
ATGTGTTTCCTCTTGTCCTCTAGTGGATGTGTTTCCTCTTGTCCTCTAGTGGATGTGTTTCCTCTTGTCCTCTATTGGATGTTTCCTCTTGTCCTCTATTGGATGTGTTTCCTCTTGTCCTCTAGTGGATGTGTTTCCTCTTGACCTTCTCTAGTGGATGTGTTTCCTCTTGACCTTCTCTAGTGGATGTGTTTCCTCTTGACCTTCTCTAGTGGATGTGTTTCCTCTTGACCTTCTCTGGTGGATGTGTTTCCTCTTGTCCTCTATTGGATGTGTTTCCTCTTGACCTTCTCTAGTGGATGTGTTTCCTCTTGACCTTCTCTATGGGATGTGTTTCCTCTTGTTCTCTATTGGATGCGTTTGCTCTTGTCCTCTATTGGATGTGTTTCCTCTTGTTCTCTATTGGATGTGTTTCCTCTTGTCCTCTTTGGATGTGTTTCCTCTTGACATCCTCTATTGGATGTGTTTGCTCTTGTCCTCCTCTAGTGGATGTGTTTCCTCTTGTCCTCTATTGGATGTTTTTCATCTTGTCCTCTATTGGATGTGTTTCCTCTTGTCCTCCTCTAGTGGATGTGTTTCCTCTTGTTCTCTATTGGATGTGTTTCCTCTTGTCCTCTAGTGGATGTGTTTCCTCTTGTCCTCTAGTGGATGTGTTTCCTCTTGTCCTCTAGTGGATGTGTTGCCTCTTGTCCTCTAGTGGATGTGTTGCCTCTTGGCGTCCTCTGACTCCAATCTAACCCTACCAGGGTAACACAGTGACAACCAAGTTGGTAATCAATCATTTTTTATTGTGGTTCTCAGGGACTGAGTGGGGAATTAGAGACAGGTATATTGATTCATATTGTTGGTCCTGGAATGGAGACGTATCTGTCTACGGTGTTTGTCCCAACTGATACCCTGTTCTCTAAATAGTGCACCAGGGTCCATAGGGCTCTATACAGGGAATAGGGTGCTAGGCTCTATATAGGGAATAGGGTGCCAGGCTCTATATAGGGAATAGGGTTCCAGGCTCTATATATGGAATAGGGTGCCAGGGTTTATATAGGGAATAGGGTGTCAGGCTCTATATAGGGAATAGGGTGCCAGGCTCTATATAGGGAATAGGGTGCCAGGCTCTATATAGGGAATAGTGTACCAGGCTTTACATAGGGAATAGGGTGCCAGGCTCTATATAGGGAATAGGGTGCCAGGCTCTATATAGGGAATAGGGTGCCAGGCTCTATATAGGGAATAGGGTGCCAGGCTCTATATATGGAATAGGGTGCCAGGGTCTATATAGGGAATAGGGTGCCAGGCTTTATATAGGGAATAGGGTGCCAGGCTTTATATAGGGAATAGGGTGCCAGGCTCTATATAGGGAATAGGGTGCCAGGCTTTATATAGGGAATAGGGTGCCAGGCCTATATATGGAGCAGAGTGCCAGGCTCTATATAGGGAAAAGGGTGCCAGGCTCTATATAGGGAATAGGGTGCCAGGCTCTATATAGGGAATAGGGTGCCAGGCTCTATATAGGGAATAGGGTGCCAGGCCTATATTTGGAGCAGAGTGCCAGGCTTTATATAGGGAAAAGGGTGCCAGGCTCTATATAGGGAATAGTGTACCAGGCTTTACATAGGGAATAGGGTGCCAGGCTCTATATAGGGAATAGGGTGCCAGGCTCTATATAGGGAATAGGGTGCCAGGCTCTATATAGGGAATAGGGTGCCAGGCTCTATATAGGGAATAGGGTGCCAGGCTCTATATAGGGAATAGGGTGCAAGGCTATATATAGAGAACTGGGTGCCATTTTGAACGTAGACACAGAGTAGCTAGCTAGTAGATAGTATATTACTACATTCAGGGGTATCCTCCCTCACACTGCCCCCTTTCTTCGAAGTCCCAGTCCCGGTCATAACTGGTTCTGAGATAAAAGTCAATCCCCTCTGCTCCCTCAGCCTGTGGTAGGGCAAACCTGGTCCCTCCCAGCGGTCTAGCGGTCAGGATGGATATACTGTAGCTTTATATACTGGAACAGCCAGCCGATGGACATGTTTAACTGAGCCACACACAGACATAGGGCAAGCCTGGTCCCGTCCAGCGGTCTAGCGGTCAGGATAGACAGAGCTATATATTACAGCCAGCTGATTGACGTGTTTAACTGAGCAGGTGATGTGCTCATTCCCCCTGCTCTAGTTATGGTAAGAGACAGAGGAGCTCTACACAGTCTGTGAAGGCAGTCTCTGTGAAGGCAGTCTCTGTGAAGGCAGTCTCTGTGAAGGTAGTCTCTGTGAAGACAGTCTCTGTGAAGGTTAGTCTCTGTGAAGGCAGTCTCTGTGAAGGCAGTCTCTGTGAAGGCAGTCTCTGGCAGCACTGCACTGCTGCATGAGGTAACGTACTTAAAGGACATTTCCAGGACATTGTATGTGTGTGTGCCTATACAGGCATGTCTGTGAACACAGTCACACACTATTCAAACACCTGTGAAAGTATAAATGTTTTATAATAGTTTTTAGGCCTATTTTAACAACAGCGAGATTTCAATCCGCATAAAGAAAATATGCACATTTCTATTTTTCAAATGTCAAGTATTGATCATCATGTCACCAGAATGAGCCTCAATATTTATTGGAAAGGAGCATCATGTCCATCACTGCACTTTGACCTCTTGTGAAGTTCATCATCACTTATTTCATCTGTAGCCTAATAAACTGTATGGTTTCCTGAGTCGTAGTGGGACGACCAAACACCATGTCATCACTTATTTAATCTGATTCGTAGTGGGACGACCAAACACCATGTCTTCACTTATTTCATCTGAGTCGTAGTGGGACGACCAAACACCATGTCTTCACTTATTTAATCTGAGTCGTAGTGGGACGACCAAACACCATGTCATCACTTATTTAATCTGAGTCGTAGTGGGACGACCAAACACCATGTCTTCATTTATTTAATCTGAGTCGTAGTGGGACGACCAAACACCATGTCTTCACTTATTTCATCTGAGTCGTAGTGGGACGACCAAACACCATGTCTTCACTTATTTAATCTGAGTCATAGTGGGACGACCAAACACCATGTCTTCACTTATTTAATCTGAGTCGTAGTGGGACGACCAAACACCATGTCATCACTTATTTAATCTGAGTCGTAGTGGGACGACCAAACACCATGTCCTCACTTATTTAATCTGAGTCGTAGTGGGACGACCAAACACCATGTCTTCACTTATTTAATCTGAGTCGTAGTGGGACGACCAAACACCATGTCATCACTTATTTAATCTGAGTCGTAGTGGGACGACCAAACACCATGTCTTCACTTATTTAATCTGAGTCGTAGTGGGACGACCAAACACCATGTCTTCACTTATTTAATCTGAGTCGTAGTGGGACGACCAAACACCATGTCTTCACTTATTTAATCTGAGTCGTAGTGGGATGACCAAACACCATGTCTTCACTTATTTAATCGGAGTCGTAGTGGGACGACCAAACACCATGTCATCACTTATTTAATCTGAGTCGTAGTGGGACGATCAAACACCATGTCTTCACTTATTTAATCTGAGTCGTAGTGGGACAACCAAACACCATGTCATCACTTATTTCATCTTTATTTTATTTTATTTTATTTCACCTTTATTTAACCAGGTAGGCTAGTTGAGAACAAGTTCTCATTTACAACTGCGACCTGGCCAATAGGGTGCCAGGATCTGAGTCGTAGTGGGACGACCAAACACCATGTCATCACTTATTTAATCTGAGTCGTAGTGGGACGACCAAACACCATGTCATCACTTATTTCATCTGAGTCGTAGTGGGACGACCAAACACCATGTCTTCACTTATTTAATCTGAGTCGTAGTGGGACGACCAAACACCATGTCTTCACTTATTTAATCTGAGTCGTAGTGGGATGACCAAACACCATGTCATCACTTATTTA
>NW_027009528.1:0-35000 GCF_036934945.1 Oncorhynchus masou masou | reverse complement strand
TCCTCCCCCTCCTCTACTCCTCCCCCTCCCTCCTCCCCTCCCCTCCTCTACTCCTCCCCTCCTCTACTCCTCCCCTCCTCTACTCCTCCCCCTCCTCTACTCCTCTCCCCTCCTCTCCCTCTACTCCTCCCCTCCTCTACTCCTCCCTCCTCCCTCCTCCTCCTCCCCTCCTCCTCTACTCCTCCCCCTCCTCCCCTCTACTCCTCCCCTCCCTACTCCTCTACTCCTCCCCTCCTCTACTCCTCCTCTCCTCTTCCTTCCCCCTCCCCCCCCTCTACTCCTCCCCTCCCTCTACTCCTCCCCCTCCTCTACTCCTCCCCTCCTCTCTACTCCTCCCCTCCTCTACTCCTCCTCTCCTCTTCCTTCCCCCTCCTCTCCTCCTCCCCTCCTCTCCTCCTCCCCTCCTCTACTCCTCCTCCCTCTTCCTCCCCTCCCCTCCTCCCCTCCTCTACTCCTCCCCTCCTCTACTCCTCCCCTCCTCTACTCCTCCCCTCCTCTACTCCTCCCTCCTCTCCTCCTCCTCTTCCCCTCCCCCTCCTCTTCCCCCTACTCCCCTCCTCTACTCCTCCTCTCCTCTTCCTTCCCCCTCCCCTCCTCTACTCCTCCCCTCCTCTACTCCTCCCCTCCTCTACTCCTCCCCTCCTCTCCTACTCCCCCCCTCCTCTACTCCTCCCCTCCTCTACTCCTCCCCCCCTCTCCCCTCCTCTACTCCTCCCCTCCTCTACTCCTCCCCTCCCCTCTACTCCCCCCCTCCTCCTCTACTCCTCCCCTCCTCTACTCCTCCCCTCCTCTACTCCTCCCCTCCTCCTCCCCCTCCTCTACTCCTCCCCTCCTCTACTCCTCCCCTCCTCTACTCCTCCCCTCCTCTCCTCCTCCCCTCCTCTCCCTCCTCCCCTCCTCTACTCCCCTCCCTCTACTCCCCCCTCCTCCTCCTCCCCTCCTCTACTCCTCCCCTCCTCTACTACTCCCCTCCTCCTCCTCCTCCCCTCCTCTCCTCCTCCCCTCCTCTACTCCTCCCCTCCTCTACTCCTCCCCCTCCTCCTCCCTCCTCTACTCCTCCCCTCCTCTCCTCCAGTCCTGCCCACAGGACTTCTGACTCATCCCTCACTCACCCCATCCTCCTCCCTCCTCCTCCTCCCCCTCCCTCCCTCCCCTCCTCTTCTCCTCCCCTCTCTCTCCTCCCCTCCTCTCCCTCCCTCTCGTCTCATCTTTGCCCCTTCTCTCCCTCTCCTCTCTCATCCTCTGTTCATGATCCAGACCCAGCAGCCCCACCTCAGGCTCACTCTACACACACCCACTCTATACACACCATGCCCAACCTCAAACCAAACCTACAACTCTGAGTTGAATTTGCCCTCAGGGCCCAGTCCTAGGATCAGTTTTAGTAAGCTTACGCTTCCCAAACCTAACCTTAACCATTAGAGGGCAAATATAAGAACTGACCTTGATTGTGGGGCCACTTCCTCTTTCTCCTTACCCATTAATCCCACCCAAAACCACTTGACACGCTGTACCTGTGTTTCAGTTTGGTGCCCTACATAAAACTATCAATCAAAGACTGTTGCCAGAGTCCTGCTGACTGTGTTTGTTATGAATAGATGGAGAGATGGAGCCAAGTCAAACAGATGGAAATGTGATGACAGACAACGGCTGTGTTTTCTTACAGATATAAATCAGATTCCGTTGTCAGGCTGTACCAATCTTCTACATGATAATTACATGAATCATAGTTTGTTTTTTGTCTACTCGTCAAATTATTTGACAATTAGTAAATATGTATTGTGAAACTTGTTACCATTAGGAGAACGCCCCAAAAATGTTACGCTGAAATCCGTAGTTGGTGAAAGTGCCACGTCTGTTTGCGATATTACAACAACAGAAAGGTAACTTCGAACAACGAACGCGGTCATTTGTCCATTTGGACATCCTTAAGAATGGGGTGGAACAGCAGGAAATGGATGCTGCTCTCCTCCGATTCATCAACAGAACAAAAACAACAACAAAGGTGCTGGAGAAATCCCTTTGTGGACTCCAGATTTAAGATTGGTTTGGGTATTTTTCGTTTTTCGTCACAGCTCACTAAATTGCTTATTTGGGATGTGGAATGAATGGAGCAGGGTTGTCATGCTGAGATAGGGACGGTTACTGTTACACTCATTTCATTGTCTATTTTGTGTCTATTTTTTTCTAAGCAGTGTGAGAGGTACACTAGCTACAGTATATGAAGATCTGTGTTCAACCTCTCTCTCTCTCCCAGTAGACCCCAGTAGGTCCCAGTAGGCCCCTTTAAACCCCAGTAGGCCCCAGTAGGCCTAAGCACACCCCTTTAGGCCCCAGTAGACCTTAGCAGACCATAGTAGACCCCAATAGGTCCCAGTAGACCCCTTTAGGCCCCAGTAGTCCCAGTAGACCCCTTTAGACCCCAGTAGGCCCCAGTAGGCCCCTTTAGACCCCAGTAGTCCCAGTAGACCCCTTTAGACCCCAGTAGGCCCCAGTAGGCCCCTTTAGACCCCAGTAGGCCCCTTTAGACCCCAGTAGGTCCCAGTAGGTCCCAGTAGGCCCCTTTAGACCCCAGTGGTCCCAGTAGTCCCCTTTAGACCCCAGTAGGTCCCAGTAGGCCCCTTTAGACCCCAGTAGGTCCCAGTAGGCCCCTTTAGAACCCAGTAGGCCCCTTTAGGCCCCAGTAGACCAACCCCAGTAGGCTCCAGTAGACCCCAGTAGGCCCCTTTAGGCCCCAGTATACTTCAGTAGACCCCAGTAGACTCCAGTAGGCTCCAGTAGACTCCAGTAGACTCCAGTAGACTCCAGTAGACCCCAGTAGGTCCCAGTAGGCCCCTTTAGGCCCCAGTAGATCCCAGTAGGTCCCAGTAGACCCCAGTAGACCCCAGTAGACTCCATAAGACTCCAGTAGGTCCCAGTAGGTCCCAGTACACTCCAGTAGGTCCCAGTAGATCCCAGTACACTCCAGTAGGCTCCAGTAGATCCCAGTAGACTCCCCCAGTAGGTCCCAGTAGGTCCCAGTAGACCCCAGTAGGTCCCAGTAGGTCCCGTGCCCCATCCTCCCTCTGTTTAGTAGCCCCTCCCTTAGGCCCCAGTTTAGACCCCTTTAGACCCTAGTAGACCCCTTTAGACCCCAGTACACTCCAGTAGACCCCAGTAGGTCCCAGTAGGTCCCAGTATGCTCCAGTAGACCCCAGTAGACCGCAGTAGACTGCAGTAGGCCCCAGTAGGTCCTAGTAGGTCCCAGTAGGTCCCAGTAGACCCCAGTACACTCCAGTAGATCCCCGTAGACCCCAGTAGGTTCCAGTAGGTCCCAGTGGACCCCCGCAGACCCCAGTAGGTCCCAGTAGACCCCAGTAGGCTCCAGTAGGTTCCAGTTGATCCCAGTAGACCCCAGTAGGTCCCAGTAGGCCCCAGTAGACCCCAGTAGACCCCAGTAGGCCCCCAGACCCCTCTGTTTAGTAGACCCCAGTCCCTGGCCCCCCTCTCTTTAGTAGCACCCTCCCCTCCCTGTGCCCCATCCTCCCTCTGTTTAGTAGCACCCTCCCTCCCTGTGCCCCATCCTCCCTCTGTTTAGTAGCACCCTCCCTCCCTGTGCCCCCATCCTCCCTCTGTTTAGTAGCACCCTCCCTCCCTGTGCCCCCATCCCTCCTCTGTTTAGTAGCACCCTCCCTCCCTGTGCCCCCATCCTCCCTCTGTTTAGTAGTACCCTCCCTCCCTGTGCCCCCATCCTCCCTCTGTTTAGTAGTACCCTCCCTCCCTGTGCCCCCATCATCCCTCTGTTTAGTAGCACCCTCCCTCCCTGTGCCCCCATCCTCCCTCTGTTTAGTAGCACCCTCCCTCCCTGTGCCCCCATCCTCCCTCTGTTTAGTAGCACCCTCCCTCCCCCATGTGCCCCCATCTTCCCTCTCTTTAGTAGCACCCTCCCTCCCTGTGCCCCCATCCTCCCTCTGTTTAGTAGCACCCTCCCTCCCTGTGCCCCCATCTTCCCTCTCTTTTTAGTAGCACCCTCCCTCCCTGTGCCCCCATCTTCCCTCTCTTTAGTAGCACCCTCCCTCCCTGTGCCCCCATCTTCCCTCTCTTTAGTAGCACCCTCCCTGTGCCTCCCTGTGCCCCCATCTTCCCTCTCTTTAGTAGCACCCTCCCCCATCCCTGTGCCCCCATCCTCCCTCTGTTTAGTAGCACCCTCCCTCCCTCCCCCATCCTCCCTCTGTTCAGCCCCCATCCCTCCCCCATCCGTTTCTGTTTAGTAGCACCCTCCCTCCCGGTGCCCCCATCCTTCCTCTGCCCCCTCAGCCTCCAGCACCTCTCTGCATGTCCTGAACAGCTCTCTTCCACCCCCAACCTTACCCATTCTAGTGTTATTGTTTCCATACGGGTCAGAGTGAACCAGTAGGCTGGAGGCTGGAGGCTGGAGGCTGGAGGCTGGAGGCTGGAGGCTGGATGTCTGACTGCAGGAAGATACACAGAGAGGGGAGGGGACAGCAGGACAACCATTGAGACAGTTATTTAGAGAGCCATTAGTGAAGGGTGTGTACTGTGCACACATGGTTTTGGGTGTAAATACAAATGGAAGTATATAATCACGTAGTTCAATATTTGTGTGTTTTAGGTGATTGTGCCCTCAAATGACTGTGTGTGTTTATATTTCATTTCGCTGAACAATGTGTGTGTTTATATTTCATTTAGCTGAACAATGTGTGTGTTTATATTTCATTTAGCTGAACAATGTGTGTGTAGCGGCTGAACTAGACACACAGCGGGTCACAGCTGGACAGGCCCTGGGGGGGATTCTATTGGCCAGTGTCCAGTTGGACGGGAAGTGACATCGCTGTGTTCCGGTGCCACGATGGCTCTGACTCCACACTGGCCAACATGAAACAGGCCAGAGTGTTTGTGTGTGTGTGTCTGTCCATGGGCCCTGCCAGGCCACATACCACCACAGCAAGGTCATCCTGTTGACCCAGAGGTGTGTGTGTGTGTGTGCTTGCATGCGAGTGTGTGTGTTTTTATGTGAGTGCGTGCTGGTGTGTGTATGTGTGTACCAGTGTGTGTACGAGTACTTGCGTGAGTATGCATGTGCGATTGTGCGATTGTTCATCCTGTGGGTCCTTTCTGGGTGTGTTTATCAGTGATGTCATACACATAACAATGTTTTACTGTCCCCTCTAACTCAGGACAGATAGGGAGGGAGGGAGGAGGGAGGGAGGGAGGGGGGAGGGAGGGGAGGGAGGAGGGAGGGGGGAGGGAGGGAGGGAGGGAGGGGGAGGGAGGGAGGGAGGGAGGGAGGGAGGGAGGGAGGGAGGGAGGGAGGGAGGGAGGAGGGAGGGAGGGAGGGAGGGAGGGAGGGAGGGAATGGGGACAGAGAAGAGAGCTAGAGAGTCATAGAATCAGAGAGATACAGAGACAGACAGAAACTGAGAAACAGACACATACATACTGTACAGACAGACAGACAGACAGACAGACAGACAGACAGACAGATTGATAATCTGTAAGCCGATTGCATGATCCTCAAATTAAAAGTCTTGTTTACCATTGAGAGCATCTGTCTGGCTGTTCACCGGTACCACTTGTACATCACTGGTAGCCATCCAGGAACAGTCTATGACTTGGGTGGCTGAGGAGTCTATTTAAATGTTTTTGGCCTTCCTCTGACATAGACTGGTATAGAGGTCCTGGATGGCCCCAGTGATGTACTACACTCTGTAACGCTTCTACTCCCAAGCCTGGTAAAGCAAGATGCTAATGATCATCTGTAAACTTTTGAGGATTTGAGGACCCATGCAATCCTTACTATTATCAATGTCTGTCTGTCTGTCTGTCTGTCTGTCTGTCTGTCTGTCTGTCTGTCTGTCTGTCTGTCTGTCTGTTTATGAGAGACAGAGAGGAGGCCAGATAGAGAGAGAGGAGGACAGATGGAGAGAGAGGAGCAGATGGCCAGAGAGAGGAGGACAGATGGAGAGAGGAGCTCTGGCCAGAGAGAGAGGACAGATAGAGAGAGAGGAGGACAGATAGAGATAGAGGAGGACAGATAGAGAGAGAGGAGGACAGATAGAGAGAGAGGAGGACAGATAGAGAGAGAGGAGGACAGATAGAGAGAGGAGGACAGATAGAGAGAGAGGACAGATAGAGAGAGAGGAGGACAGATAGAGAGAGAGGAGGACAGATGGAGAGAGGAGCTCTGGCCAGAGAGAGGAGGACAGATAGAGAGAGGAGGCCAGATAGAGATAGAGGAGGCCAGATAGAGAGAGAGGAGGACAGATAGAGAGAGAGGAGGACAGATAGAGAGAGAGGAGGACAGATAGAGAGAGAGGAGGACAGATAGAGAGAGAGGAGGACAGATAGAGAGAAAGGAGGACAGATAGAGAGAGAGGAGGACAGATAGAGAGAGAGGAGGACAGATAGAGAGAGAGGAGGACAGATAGAGAGAGAGGAGGACAGATGGAGAGAGGAGCTCTGGCCAGAGAGAGGAGGACAGATAGAGAGAGAGGAGGACAGATAGAGAGAGAGGAGGACAGATAGAGAGAAAGGAGGACAGATAGAGAGAGAGGAGGACAGATAGAGAGAGAGGGACAGATAGAGAGAGAGGAGGACAGATAGAGAGAGAGGAGGACAGATGGAGAGAGGAGCTCTGGCCAGAGAGAGGAGGACAGATAGAGAGAGGAGGCCAGATAGAGATAGAGGAGGCCAGATAGAGAGAGAGGAGGACAGATAGAGAGAGAGGAGGACAGATAGAGAGAGAGGAGGTCAGATAGAGAGAGAGGAGGACAGATGGAGAGAGGAGCTCTGGCCAGAGAGAGGAGGACAGATAGAGAGAGGAGGCCAGATAGAGATAGAGGAGGCCAGATAGAGAGAGAGGAGGACAGATAGAGAGAGAGAGGAGGACAGATAGAGAGAGAGGAGGACAGATAGAGAAAGAGGAGGACAGATAGAGAGAGAGGAGGACAGATAGAGAGAAAGGAGGACAGATAGAGAGAGAGGAGGACAGATAGAGAGAGAGGAGGACAGATAGAGAGAGAGGAGGACAGATAGAGAGAGAGGAGGACAGATGGAGAGAGGAGCTCTGGCCAGAGAGAGGAGGACAGATAGAGAGAGGAGGCCAGATAGAGATAGAGGAGGCCAGATAGAGAGAGAGGAGGACAGATAGAGAGAGAGGAGGACAGATAAGAGACCTGGAGGACAGATAGAGAGAGAGGAGGACAGATAGAGAGAGATCCCTGAGGACAGATGGAGAGAGGAGCTCTGGACATCAGAGAGAGGAGGACAGATAGAGACCTGTGAGGCCAGATAGAGATTCATCCCTGAGGAGGACAGATAGAGAGAGAGGAGGACAGATAGAGAGACCTGTGAGATCAGATAGAGAGAGATCCCTGGAGACCAGATAGAGATCTCTATGAGGAGGACAGATAGAGAGAGACCTGGACATCTAGAGAGAAAGGATCCCTGACAGATAGAGATCTCTATGGGGAGGACAGATAGAGACCAGACCTGGACAGATAGAGAGAGAGGATCCCAGATAGAGAGTGAGGAGGACAGATGGAGAGAGGAGCTTGGCCAGAGAGACCTGAGGACAGATAGAGAGAGAGAGAGGACAGATAGAGATAGAGGAGGCCAGATAGAGATAGAGGAGGACAGATAGAGGTAGAGTTTCAGGACAGATAGAGAGATCTCTATGGGTAGGACAGATAGAACCAGAGGAGGACATCTAGAGGTAGAGATCCCTGTTAACCAGACCTGTGACATCTCTATGGGAGAGTTTCAGATAGAGAGAGAGGAGGACAGATAGAGAGAGACCTGGACATCTCTATGGAGAGAGTTTCATCCCTGGCCAGAGAGAGGAGGACAGATAGAGAGATCCCTGGAGGCCAGATAGAGATAGGGAGAGCCAGATAGAGAGAGACCTGGACAGATATGAGAGAGAGGAGGACAGATAGAGATAGAGGAGGCCAGATAGAAGAGACCTGGACATCTCTATAGGAGAGATCCCTGGAGGACAGACAGAGACATCTCTAGGAGGTTTCAGATAGAGAGACCTGTGACATCTCTATAGAGAGAGATCCCTGGAGGACAGATAGAGAGAGGATCCCTGACAGATAGAGACATCTCTATGAGGAGGACATCCCTAGAACCAGACCTGAGGACAGATGGAGAGAGGAGCATCTGGCCAACCAGACCTGGACAGATAGAGAGAGAGGACATATAGAGAGAGGAGGACAGATATGGGAGAGGAGGACAGATAGAGAGAGAGGAGTTCTGGCCAAATAGAGAGAGAAGAGGACAGATAGAGAGAGAGGAGCTCTGGCCAGATAGAGATCTCTAGGAGGAGGACAGATGGAGAGAGAAGAGGACAGATAGAGAGAGAGGAGGCCAGATAGAGAGAGAGGAGGACATCTAGATGAGAGAGGAGGACAGATAAGAGAGACCTGGACAGATCTATGGGTAGAGGACAGATGTAGAGAGGAGCTCTGGCCAGAGAGAGGAGGACAGATAGAGAGAGACATCTCTATGGACAGATATAGATAGAGGAGGACAGATAGACCAGAGGAGGACATATAGAGAGAGAGTTTCACAGATAGAGAGACCTGGACATCTCTATAGAGACAGGAGGACAGATAGAACCAGAGGAGGACATATAGAGAGAGAGGAGCTCTGGCCAGATAGACCAGACCTGGACAGATAGAGAGAGAGGAGCATCTGGCCAGATGTGACATCTCTAGGGGACAGATAGAGAGAGAGGAGGACAGATAGAGTTTCAGAGAGAGGAGCTCTGGCCAGATAGACCAGACCTGTGACATCTCTAGAGTGAGAGGAGGACAGATAGAGACCTGTGACATCTCTATGGATCCCTGTTAACCAGACCTGTGACATCTCTATGGGTAGACAGGTAGAGAGAGAGGAGGACAGAGAGAGACCTGGACAGATAGAGAGGTAGGAGGACAGATAGAGAGAGAGACAGGACAGATAGAGGGAGAGGAGGACAGATAGAGAGAGAGGACATAGAGAGGAGAGAGCTCTGGCCAGATAGAGAGAGAGGGAGGACAGATAGAGAGACCTGAGACATCTCTATATGATCATCTAACTCCATACAAAGCTACAAAGATGTTTAACCCCACGACAAGACCATGATGTGTTAACACTCTAATCTTCAGACATCTCTATGGGTAGAGTTTCATCCCTGTTAACCAGACCTGTGACATCTCTATGGGTAGAGTTTCATCCCTGGTAACCAGACCTGTGACATCTCTATGGGTAGAGTTTCATCTCTGTTAACCAGACCTGTGACATCTCTATGGGTAGAGTTTCATCTCTGTTAACCAGACCTGTGACATCTCTATGGGTAGAGTTTCATCCCTGTTAACCAGACCATTGACATCTCTATGGGTAGAGTTTCATCCCTGTTAACCAGACCTGTGACATCTCTATGGGTAGAGTTTCATCCCTGTTAACCAGACCTGTGACATCTCTATGGGTAGAGATTCATCCCTGTCAACCAGACCTGTGACATCTCTATGGGTAGAGTTTCATCCCTGTTAACCAGACCTGTGACATCTCTATGGGTAGAGATTCATCCCTGTCAACCAGACCTGTGACATCTCTATGGGTAGAGTTTCATCCCTGTTAACCAGACCTGTGACATCTCTATGGGTAGAGTTTCATCCCTGTTAACCAGACCTGTGACATCTCTATAGGTAGAGATTCATCCCTGTTAACCAGACCTGTGACATCTCTATGGGTAGAGTTTCATCCCTGGTAACCAGACCTGTGACATCTCTATGGGTAGAGTTTCATCCCTGTTAACCAGACCTGTGACATCTCTATGGGTAGAGTTTCATCCCTGTTAACCAGACCTGTGACATCTCTATGGGTAGAGTTTCATCCCTGTTAACCAGACCTGTGACATCTCTATGGGTAGAGTTTCATCCCTGTTAACCAGACCTGTGACATCTCTATGGGTAGAGTTTCATCCCTGTTAACCAGACCTGTGACATCTCTATGGGTAGAGTTTCATCCCTGTTAACCAGACCTGTGACATCTCTATGGGTAGAGTTTCATCCCTGTTAACCAGACCTGTGACATCTCTATGGGTAGAGTTTCATCCCTGTTAACCAGACCTGTGACATCTCTATGGGTAGAGTTTCATCCCTGTTAACCAGACCTGTGACATCTCTATGGGTAGAGTTTCATCCCTGTTAACCAGACCTGTGACATCTCTATGGGTAGAGTTTCATCCCTGTTAACCAGACCTGTGACATCTCTATGGGTAGAGTTTCATCCCTGTTAACCAGACCTGTGACATCTCTATGGGTAGAGTTTCATCCCTGGTAACCAGACCTGTGACATCTCTATGGGTAGAGTTTCATCCCTGTTAACCAGACCTGTGACATCTCTATGGGTAGAGTTTCATCCCTGTTAACCAGACCTGTGACATCTCTATGGGTAGAGTTTCATCCCTGTTAACCAGACCTGTGACATCTCTATGGGTAGAGTTTCATCCCTGTTAACCAGACCTGTGACATCTCTATGGGTAGAGTTTCATCCCTGTTAACCAGACCTGTGACATCTCTATGGGTAGAGTTTCATCCCTGTTAACCAGACCTGTGACATCTCTATGGGTAGAGTTTCATCCCTGGTAACCAGACCTGTGACATCTCTATGGGTAGAGTTTCATCCCTGTAACCAGACCTGTGACATCTCTATGGGTAGAGTTTCATCCCTGTTAACCAGACCTGTGACATCTCTATGGGTAGAGTTTCATCCCTGTTAACCAGACCTGTGACATCTCTATGGGTAGAGTTTCATCCCTGGTAACCAGACCTGTGACATCTCTATGGGTAGAGTTTCATCCCTGTTAACCAGACCTGTGACATCTCTATGGGTAGAGTTTCATCCCTGTTAACCAGACCTGTGACATCTCTATGGGTAGAGTTTCATCCCTGGTAACCAGACCTGTGACATCTCTATGGGTAGAGTTTCATCCCTGTTAACCAGACCTGTGACATCTCTATGGGTAGAGTTTCATCCCTGGTAACCAGACCTGTGACATCTCTATGGGTAGAGTTTCATCCCTGTTAACCAGACCTGTGACATCTCTATGGGTAGAGTTTCATCCCTGTTAACCAGACCTGTGACATCTCTATGGGTAGAGTTTCATCCCTGTTAACCAGACCTGTGACATCTCTATGGGTAGAGTTTCATCCCTGTTAACCAGACCTGTGACATCTCTATGGGTAGAGATTCATCCCTGGTAACCAGACCTGTGACATCTCTATGGGTAGAGTTTCATCCCTGTTAACCAGACCTGTGACATCTCTATGGGTAGAGTTTCATCCCTGTTAACCAGACCTGTGACATCTCTATGGGTAGAGTTTCATCCCTGTTAACCAGACCTGTGACATCTCTATGGGTAGAGTTTCATCCCTGTTAACCAGACCTGTGACATCTCTATGGGTAGAGTTTCATCCCTGTTAACCAGACCTGTGACATCTCTATGGGTAGAGTTTCATCCCTGGTAACCAGACCTGTGACATCTCTATAGGTAGAGTTTCATCCCTGTTAACCAGACCTGTGACATCTCTATGGGTAGAGTTTCATCCCTGTTAACCAGACCTGTGACATCTCTATGGGTAGAGTTTCATCTCTGTTAACCAGACCTGTGACATCTCTATGGGTAGAGTTTCATCCCTGGTAACCAGACCTGTGACATCTCTATGGGTAGAGTTTCATCCCTGTTAACCAGACCTGTGACATCTCTATGGGTAGAGTTTCATCCCTGGTAACCAGACCTGTGACATCTCTATGGGTAGAGTTTCATCCCTGGTAACCAGACCTGTGACATCTCTATGGGTAGAGTTTCATCCCTGTTAACCAGACCTGTGACATCTCTATAGGTAGAGTTTCATCCCTGGTAACCAGACCTGTGACATCTCTATGGGTAGAGTTTCATCCCTGTTAACCAGACCTGTGACATCTCTATGGGTAGAGTTTCATCCCTGGTAACCAGACCTGTGACATCTCTATGGGTAGAGTTTCATCCCTGTTAACCAGACCTGTGACATCTCTATGGGTAGAGTTTCATCCCTGTTAACCAGACCTGTGACATCTCTATGGGTAGAGTTTCATCCCTGTTAACCAGACCTGTGACATCTCTATGGGTAGAGTTTCATCCCTGTTAACCAGACCTGTGACATCTCTATGGGTAGAGTTTCATCCCTGTTAACCAGACCTGTGACATCTCTATGGGTAGAGTTTCATCCCTGTTAACCAGACCTGTGACATCTCTATGGGTAGAGTTTCATCCCTGTTAACCAGACCTGTGACATCTCTATGGGTAGAGTTTCATCCCTGTTAACCAGACCTGTGACATCTCTATGGGTAGAGTTTCATCCCTGTTAACCAGACCTGTGACATCTCTATGGGTAGAGTTTCATCCCTGTTAACCAGACCTGTGACATCTCTATGGGTAGAGTTTCATCCCTGTTAACCAGACCTGTGACATCTCTATGGGTAGAGTTTCATCCCTGTTAACCAGACCTGTGACATCTCTATAGGTAGAGTTTCATCCCTGGTAACCAGACCTGTGACATCTCTATGGGTAGAGTTTCATCCCTGTTAACCAGACCTGTGACATCTCTATGGGTAGAGTTTCATCCCTGTTAACCAGACCTGTGACATCTCTATGGGTAGAGTTTCATCCCTGTTAACCAGACCTGTGACATCTCTATGGGTAGAGATTCATCCCTGGTAACCAGACCTGTGACATCTCTATGGGTAGAGTTTCATCCCTGTTAACCAGACCTGTGACATCTCTATGGGTAGAGTTTCATCCCTGGTAACCAGACCTGTGACATCTCTATGGGTAGAGTTTCATCCCTGTTAACCAGACCTGTGACATCTCTATGGGTAGAGATTCATCCCTGTTAACCAGACCTGTGACATCTCTATGGGTAGAGATTCATCCCTGGTAACCAGACCTGGGACATCTCTATGGGTAGAGTTTCATCCCTTTTAACCAGACCTGTGACATCTCTATGGGTAGTGTTTCATCCCTGGTAACCAGACCTGGGACATCTCTATGGGTAGAGTTTCATCCCTGGTAACCAGACCTGGGACATCTCTATGGGTAGAGTTTCATCCCTGTTAACCAGACCTGTGACATCTCTATGGGTAGAGTTTCATCCCTGGTAACCAGACCTGGGACATCTCTATGGGTAGAGTTTCATCCCTGGTAACCAGACCTGTGACATCTCTATGGGTAGAGATTCATCCCTGGTAACCAGACCTGTGACATCTCTATGGGTAGAGTTTCATCCCTGTTAACCAGACCTGTGACATCTCTATGGGTAGAGATTCATCCCTGGTAACCAGACCTGTGACATCTCTATGGGTAGAGTTTCATCCCTGTTAACCAGACCTGTGACATCTCTATGGGTAGAGTTTCATCCCTGTTAACCAGACCTGTGACATCTCTATGGGCAGAGTTTCATCCCTGTTAACCAGACCTGTGACATCTCTATGGGTAGAGATTCATCCCTGGTAACCAGACCTGTGACATCTCTATGGGTAGAGTTTCATCCCTGTTAACCAGACCTGTGACATCTCTATGGGTAGAGATTCATCCCTGTTAACCAGACCTGTGACATCTCTATGGGTAGAGTTTCATCCCTGTTAACCAGACCTGTGTGGGATGCAATCAGGCATTAAATCACAGTGTTGTAAATCTAACACTGGTGCCTCTGTTTCTGTTCAGCCACTGGGACCCTACATGTGGAACCATGAAGGGTGTGTGTGTGTGTGTGTGTGTGTGTGTGTGTGTGTGTGTGTGTGTGTGTGTGTGTGTGTGTGTGTGTGTGTGTGTGTGTGTGTGTGTGTGTGTGTGTGTGTGTGTGTGTGTGAGAGTTAAGAGAGTTAAGAGTTAAGACAGCTGCACTAAGGCCTCTGGGATGAGGTCAGTCTCCACACCCCGTCTCAGTAATATACTGGAGCCTTCCTAACAGAACTGGTCTTTATATTACTGAATACTGGAGCCTTCCTAACAGAACTGGTCTTTATATTACTGAATACTGGAGCCTTCCTAACAGAACTGGTCTTTATATTACTGAATACTGGAGCCTTCCTAACAGAACTGGTCTTTATATTACTGAATACTGGAGCCTTCCTAACAGAACTGGTCTTTATATTACTGAATACTGGAGCCTTCCTAACTGGTCTTTATATTACTGAATACTGGAGCCTTCCTAACAGAACTGGTCTTTATATTACTGAATACTGGAGCCTTCCTAACAGAACTGGTCTTTATATTACTGAATACTGGAGCCTTCCTAACAGAACTGGTCTTTATATTACTGAATACTGGAGCCTTCCTAACAGAACTGGTCTTTATATTACTGAATACTGGAGCCTTCCTAACAGAACCGGTCTTTATATTACTGAATACTGGAGCCTTCCTAACAGAACTGGTCTTTATATTACTGAATACTGGAGCCTTCCTAACAGAACTGGTCTTTATATTACTGAATACTGGAGCCTTCCTAACAGAACTGGTCTTTATATTACTGAATACTGGAGCCTTCCTAACAGAACCGGTCTTTATATTACTGAATACTGGAGCCTTCCTAACAGAACCGGTCTTTATATTACTGAATACTGGAGCCTTCCTAACAGAACTGGTCTTTATATTACTGAATACTGGAGCCTTCCTAACAGAACTGGTCTTTATATTACTGAATACTGGAGACTTCCTAACAGAACTGGTCTTTATATTACTGAATACT
Organism: Oncorhynchus masou masou; assembly: GCF_036934945.1. Lineage (NCBI taxonomy): Eukaryota > Metazoa > Chordata > Actinopteri > Salmoniformes > Salmonidae > Oncorhynchus > Oncorhynchus masou. The sequence continues at coordinate 20,226 of NW_027009528.1, read as the reverse complement.
GGAGCCTTCCTAACAGAACTGGTCTTTCTTGTCAACACCACTATTTGAGTGGGAGGACTTAGGGGGGTTAGCACAGTGAGGCCATTTCAAACCTAACACACTGACTAAGTCTTGACACAAACACTAAAACAACATCAGGTGTGTTGCACCATAGACAGGCCAAAAAGGCTAGTAGCCGTGTGTGTGTGTGTGTGTGTGTGTGTGTGTGTGTGTGTGTGTGTGTGTGTGTGTGTGTGTGTGTGTGTGTGTGTGTGTGTGTGTGTGTGTGTGTGTGTGTGTGTGTGTGTGTGCGTGTGTGTGTGTGGGTGTGTGTGTGAAGCAGAGATGCACAGAGAGGTCTTGTTACAGACACCTCTGCCTAACATTCTCTGAAGTGCAGGAGAAGATGGATCTCTGAAGATAGATCTCTGAAGATAGATCTCTGAAGATAGATCTCTGAAGATAGATCTCTGAAGATAGATCTCTGAAGCTAGATCTCTGAAGATAGTTCTATGAGGATAGATCTCTGAAGATAGATCTCTGAAGATAGATCTCTGAAGATAGATCTCTGAAGATAGATCTCTGAAGATAGATCTCTGAAGATAGATCTCTGAAGATAGATCTCTGAAGATAGTTCTATGAGGATAGATCTCTGAAGATAGATCTCTGAAGATAGTTCTATGAGGATAGATCTCTGAAGATAGATCTCTGAAAGGAGCTGAAGATAGATCTCTGAAGATAGATCTCTGAAGATAGATCTCTGAAGATAGATCTCTGAAGATAGATCTCTGAAGATAGATCTCTGAAGATAGATCTCTGAAGATAGATCTCTGAAGATCGATCTCTGAAGATAGCTCTCTGAAGATAGATCTCTGAAGATAGATCTCTGAAGATAGCTCTCTGAAGATAGATCTCTGAAGATAGATCTCTGAAGATAGATCTCTGAAGATAGATCTCTGAAGATAGATCTCTGAAGATAGATCTCTGAAGATAGATCTCTGAAGATAGTTCTCTGAAGATAGATCTCTGAAGATAGATCTCTGAAGATAGCTCTCTGAAGATAGATCTCTGAAGATAGATCTCTGAAGATGGCTCTCTGCCATCCTGCTGATCACACTGTGGACAGGGCCTTTACCCTTTCCTCTGTGTGTGTACATAAGTATGTGCCTCAGTGTGTGTGTGTGTGTGTACATGCGTGGGTGTGTGGGTTAGCACAGTGAGGCCATGTCATATGAGACCATAGCGGCTGGACCAACCTCTTTGATCCAACCCTGTAAAACGTAATGTAAAGTCATCTACTCTAATCTGTACTGGTTTCAATACAAACACTAAAACAACATCAGCCATAAAATACAACACAAGCTGTTGCACCATAGACAGGCCAAATAAGGCTAGTAGCCGTGTGTGTGTGTGTGTGTGTGTGTTAGACGTTACAATCCCTCATATGTGGAACTCATAATTGAGCTCATGTTTCTCTGTGGTTATTTGATCATCATGTCACCAGTTGGTGTGTAACTGTCTGCAATTTCCATTATCATCTCTCCCACACTCTCTCTGCACTGGTATGTCCTTTCACTGCTTTCCCTGTGATCTGGTGTGTGTGTGTGTGTGTGTGTGTGTGTGTGTGTGTGTGTGTGTGTGTGTGTTTGTGTACATTTTCCAAATGTATACATAATCTGTAAAGTGTTCCAATATATGTTCATGCTGTGTGAGTACTGACAAGTACTGACACGTGTATTGTACAGCAGCACCGTGCGCACAAAGGTTGTGTCCCAAATTGAGCCCTATTCCCTATGTAGTGCACTACTTTTGACCATGACCCATACTGTGGGGTCAACAGTAGTGCACTACAGTACACAGAGAATAGGGTGCCATTTGGGACACATCCTTTGTGTGCATGGTGCTGCTGCTTGTAAGCCTCTGTCACCCTTTACACTGTGTCAACCACGGTCATGAGGTGGCATTCAGGACTGACATAACTGGGTTATAAAGGAGCTCAGGGCTGACATATCTAGGTTATAAAGGAGCTCAGGACTGACATTGCTAGGTTAAAAAGGAGCTCAGGACTGACATAGCTAGGTTATAAAGGAGCTCAGGACTGACATATCTAGGTTATGAAGGAGCTCAGGACTGACAGAGCTAGGTTATAAAGGAGCTCAGGACTGACATATCTAGGTTATAAAGGAGCTCAGGACTGACATATCTAGGTTATAAAGGAGCTCAGGACTGACAGAGCTAGGTTATAAAGGAGCTCAGGACTGACATAGCTAGGTTATAAAGGAGCTCAGGACTGACATAGACTACATGACCGAAAGTACGTGGACCTCTCTTAGTGCACGGGGGCATTGTCCTGCTGAAGCAGTAAAGGGCCTTCCCCATACTGTTGACACAATGTTGGAAGCACAGAATTGTCTAGAATGTACGCTGTAGTGTTAAGATTTCCCTTCGCTGGAGGTAAGGGGCCCGACCGATGAACAACAGCCCCAGAGCATTATCCTGCCAGATGGTGAAGCGTGATTCATCTCCAGAGAACGTGTTTCCACTGCTCCAGAGTCCAATGGCGTTGAGGTTTACACCATCCCAGCCGACACTTGGCATTGCGCATGGTCTTAGGCTTGTGTGGGGCTGCTCGGACACGGAAACCAATGTTATGAAGCTCCTGACAAACAGTTCTTGTGCTGAAGTTGCTTCCGGAGGCAGTTAGGAACTCGGTAGTGAGTGTTGCAACCGAGGACAGACAATTTTAGCACGTTACGCGCTTCAGCACGATCCCATTCTGTGAGCTTGTGTGGCCTACCACTTTGAGGCTGAATCGTTGGTGCTCCTAGAAGTTTCCACTTCACAATAACAGCACTTACAATTGACCGGGGCAGCTCTAGCAGGGCAGAAATTTGACAAACTGGCTAATTGGAAAGATGGCGTCCTATGCCGGTGCCATGTTGAAAGTCACTGAGCTCTTCAGTAAGGCCATGCTGTGGCCGATGTTTGTTTATGGAGATTGTATGGCTCATTCAGTACTGACATATCTAGGTCACAGAAGAGTTCATTCAGGACTGGCATAACAGTACCTAGGTTAGGTCTTACCTCACTCAGAGTATAAGATGGGGCCCCTCTCCCTTTCTATGTTTTCTCTCTCTCTGCCTTTGTCTCTTTCTCCTTCTCTCTCTCCTCTCCTCTCCCTTCTCTTTCTCCTTCTCTCTCTCCTCTCCCTTCTCTCTCTCTCTGCCTCTTTCTCTCCTCTCTCTCTCTGCCTCTTTCTCTCTCCTCTCCTCTCCTCTCCTCTCCCTTCTCTCTCTCTCTTTTTTTCCTCTCTCTCTCTCTTTCTCTCTCTCTCTCTCTCTTTCCCGCTCTGTCTCTCTGTCTCTGCCCTCTACCTCTCTTCTTCTTTCTCTCTCTATGTCCTTCTCTCTCACTCTACTTCTTCCTTCTCCCCTCTCTCTCCTATCCTCACCCTCTCACCCTCACTTTCCTCTCTCCATTGGCCAAGAAACCAAACAAGCAGGGGTATGATTGGCTGAGAACCCTAAGGCGTGGGTTGAAATATAACCTGTGGACATCATTGGCATGGTAACATTGATAGGTATACTATGTTTTCTTTCTGAATGCTTGCATATGTAGGATCTGAATTTGACCAGTTTCTCACAGTAGGAAAATAACCATGCAGCAACAGGAAATGATTGTGTGGATTATTATTGATTGACATGTTTGTAGGGGTTGGTAGATTTGTTGTAAAGATAAATCAAGTCTAAGATGTGAAATTAGAAATGATATACTTTAGAAGCCTTTGTGTGCATTTCATGCTTTGCAGGACATTCCCTGCAACAACAGGTTGATCAAATTAAGATCCTGCACCTGTAGCAGTAAATCCTGTCATGTCAGGCAGGTGTGGTGATTTGATGACGCTGCCACACATACTGTAGAGGCCGACAGTTTTTCAGAGGTACAGTATTTGTCAGCACACGTCATGCATGAAACTTGTTTATTTTGAACACTGGAAGTGTAGTTGTCCCAGTGATAGTGATAGATCATTCATGTTTGATACATAACGTGTAGTTGTCCCAGTGATAGTGATAATTCATGTTTGATACATAAAGTGTAGTTGTCCCAGTGACAGTGATAGATAATTCATTTTTGATACATAAAGTGTAGTTGTCCCAGTGATAGTGATAGATCATTCATGTTTGATACATAGTGTAGTTGTCCCAGTGATAGTGATAGATCATTCATGTTTGATACATAACGTGTAGTTGTCCCAGTGATAGTGATAGATCATTCATGTTTGATACATAAAGTGTAGTTGTCCCAGTGATAGTGATAGATCATTCATGTTTGATACATAAAGTGTAGTTGTCCCAGTGACAGTGATAGATCATTCATGTTTGATACATAAAGTGTAGTTGTCCCAGTGATAGTGATATATAATTCATGTTTGATACACAAATTGTAGTTGTCCCAGTGATAGTGATAGATCATTCATGTTTGATACATAAAGTGTAGTTGTCCCAGTGATAGTGATAGATCATTCATGTTTGATACACAAAGTGTAGTTGTCCCAGTGATAGTGATAGATAATTCATGTTTGATACACAAAGTGTAGTTGTCCCAGTGATAGTGATAGATCATTCATGTTTGATACATAAAGTGTAGTTGTCCCAGTGATAGATCATTCATGTTTGATACATAACGTGTAGTTGTCCCAGTGATAGATAATTCATGTTTGATACATAAAGTGTAGTTGTCCCAGTGATAGTGATAGATCATTCATGTTTGATACATAAAGTGTAGTTGTCCCAGTGATAGATCATTCATGTTTGATACATAAAGTGTAGTTGTCCCAGTGATAGTGATAGATCATTCATGTTTGATACATAAAGTGTAGTTGTCCCAGTGATAGATCACTCATGTTTGATACATAAAGTGTAGTTGTCCCAGTGATAGTGATAGATCATTCATGTTTGATACATAAAGTGTAGTTGTCCCAGTGATAATGATAGATAATTCATGTTAGATACACAAAGTGTAGTTGTCCCAGTGATAGTGATAGATAATTCATTTTTGATACATAAAGTGTAGTTGTCCCAGTGATAGTGATAGATCATTCATGTTTGATACATAAAGTGTAGTTGTCCTAGTGATAGTGATAGATCATTCATGTTTGATACATAAAGTGTAGTTGTCCCAGTGATAGTGATAGATCATTCATGTTTGATACATAACGTGTAGTTGTCCCAGTGATAGTGATAGATCATTCATGTTTGATACATAAAGTGTAGTTGTCCTAGTGATAGTGATAGATCATTCATGTTTGATACATAAAGTGTAGTTGTCCTAGTGATAGTGATAGATAATTCATGTTTGATACACAAAGTGTAGTTGTCCCAGTGATAGTGATAGATCATTCATGTTTGATACATAAAGTGTAGTTGTCCCAGTGATAGTGATAGATCATTCATGTTTGATACATAAAGTGTAGTTGTCCTAGTGATAGTGATAGATAATTCATGTTTGATACACAAAGTGTAGTTGTCCTAGTGATAGATCATTCATGTTTGATACATAAAGTGTAGTTGTCCCAGTGATAGTGATAGATAATTCATGTTTGATACACAAAGTGTAGTTGTCCCAGTGATAGTGATAATTCATGTTTGATACACAGTGTAGTTGTCCCAGTGATAGTGATAGATCATTCATGTTTGATACACAAAGTGTAGTTGTCCCAGTGATAGATCATTCATGTTTGATACATAACGTGTAGTTGTCCCAGTGATAGTGATAATTCATGTTTGATACACAGTGTAGTTGTCCCAGTGATAGTGATAGATCATTCATGTTTGATACACAAAGTGTAGTTGTCCCAGTGATAGTGATAGATAATTCATGTTTGATACATAAAGTGTAGTTGTCCCAGTGATAGAGATAGATAATTCATGTTTGATACATAAAGTGTAGTTGTCCCAGTGATAGTGATAGATAATTCATGTTTGATACATAAAGTGTAGTTGTCCCAGTGACAGTGATAGATCATTCATGTTTGATACATAGCATGTAGTTGTCCCAGTGATAGATCATTCATGCTTGATACATAAAGTGTAGTTGTCCCAGTGATAGTGATAGATCATTCATGCTTGATACATAAAGTGTAGTTGTCCCAGTAATAGTGATAGATCATTCATGTTTGATACATAAAGTGTAGTTGTCCCAGTGATAGTGATAGATCATTCATGTTTGATACACAAAGTGTAGTTGTCCCAGTGATAGTGATAGAGAATTAATGTTTGATACACAAAGTGTAGTTGTCCCAGTGATAGATCATTCATGTTTGATACACAAAGTGTAGTTGTCCCAGTGATAGATCATTCATGTTTGATACATAAAGTGTAGTTGTCCCAGTGATAGTGATAGATCATTCATGTTTGATACACAAAGTGTAGTTGTCCCAGTGATAGTGATAGATAATTAATGTTTGATACACAAAGTGTAGTTGTCCCAGTGATAGATCATTCATGTTTGATACATAACGTGTAGTTGTCCCAGTGATTGTCCATGTTCTGATAGTAGTTCACAAGGACTGTTTTTGATCGTATGCCCTGACCAGGAAACACCCTGGGACTAGATCCTCCTACTTCCAAAAGTGTTTTTCACCTGTCCCCATAGGAGAACCCTTTTTGGTTCCAGGTAGAACCCTGTGTGGATCCCTTATGGGGACAGTCGAAGAACCCTTTTAGGTTCTAGATGATCGAGAACAGGCCAAAAAGATCATCAAAAGGGGGCCTCCCGGGTGGTGCAGTGGTTAAGGGCACTGCACTGCAGCCAGCTGTGCCACCAGAGACCCTGGGTTCGCACCCAGGCTCTGTCACAACCGGTCGCAACCATGAGGTACGAGGGGCGACGCACAATTGGCCCAGCGTCATCCCGGTTAGGCAGGAATCTCCTTATCTATTGTCTCATTGCGCACCAGCAACTCCTGTGGCGGGCCGGGTGCTAGCCGAGGTCACCAGGTGCCCAGTGTTTCCTCCGACACGTTGGTGCGGCTGGCTTCCGGGTTGAATGCGTGCGACTTGGTTAGCGTGCATCAAAGCTGGGACCGAGAGACTGAAAAACAGCTTCTATCTCAAGGCCATCAGACTGTTAAATAGCCATCACTAGCCGGCTACCACCCGGTTACTCAACCCTGCTCCTTAGAGGCTGCTGTCCTATAGACTTGGAATCACTGGCCACTTTAATAATGGAACACTGGTCACTTTAATAATGTTTACAAATGGCTTTATTCATCATGTACAGTATATACTGTATTCTATTCTACTGTAGTTTAGTCAATGCCACTCCGACATCGCTCATCCTAATATTTATATATTTCTTAATTGCATTCTTTGACTTTAGATTTGTGTGTATTGTTGTGAATTGTTAGATATTACTGTACTATTGGAGCTTGGAACACAAGTATTTCGCTACACCCGCAATAACATCTGCTAAATATGTGTATTGTAAAGTGGCTGTTCCACTGGATGTCATAAGGTGAATTCACCAATTTGTAAGTCGCTCTGGATAAGAGCGTCTGCCAAATGACTTAAATGTAATGTAAATGTAAATGACCAATACAATTTGATTTGATAGCACCTTTTTTCTGAGTGTAGGGCCTATAATGGTCAGGTCTCTTGGTCAGGTCTCTTGGTCAGATCTCTTGGTCAGATCTCTTGCTCTGATCTCTTGCTCTGTTTGGGGTGAGTGTTTACTCTGTTTGAGGTGCGTGTTTACTCTGTTAGGGGTGCGTGTTTACTCTGTTAGGGGTGAGTGTTTACTCTGTTAGGGGTGCGTGTTTACTCTGTTAGGGGTGAGTGTTTACTCTGTTTGAGGTGCGTGTTTACTCTGTTAAGGGTGCGTGTTTGCTCTGTTAGGGGTGAGTGTTTACTCTGTTAGGGGTGCGTGTTTACTCTGTTTGAGGTGCATGTTTGCTCTGTTAGGGGTGAGTGTTTACTCTGTTTGAGGTGCGTGTTTGCTCTGTTAGGGGGTGCGTGTTTGCTCTGTTAGGGGTGTCTGTTTGCTCTTTTAGGGGTGAGTGTTTGCTCTGTTAGGGGTGACTGTTGTCAGGACCCAGTTACGAACCTGGGTCTCCGGAGTGAGAAACAGTCACTTAACCAACTGAGCCACGAATAGTCAGCAGAACCCAGAAGATGAGGCAGACACAGCAGTACTTAAGACGGTGTATTTAATAAAGTAAAAAGGAGAAGTCCTTCAATACAAAAATGGCAAATCCAAAAGGTGGTAGGAATAGCACAAAAAAGCCTCAAGAGATACTCAAAAACAAAAACAGAATTCCACAAGAGCATCCACCGGAATCGACAAGAATACACAGAACACTAGGGCTGGGTGCTAACATACAAACACAGAGCACAGAACTGAGGGAAACTAAGGGTTTAAATACAATCAGGGGAAACGAGGCACAGGTGCAAATAATAATGGGGAACAAGGGAAAAAACATAAGGTCAAAAAGCACAATGGGGGCATCTAGTGACCAAAACCCGGAACAACCCTGGCCAAATCCTGACAAGTGTTTGCTCTGTTAGGGGTGCGTGTTTGCTCTGTTAGGGCTCTGGAGGGCCCCTCCAGGCCCCTCCAGGCCCCTCCAGGCCCCTCCAGACCCCTCCAGACCCCTCCAGGCCCCTACAGTTCCATCCAGGCCCCTCCAGTTCCCTCCAGGTCCCTCCAGACCCCTCCAGACCCCTCCAGACCCTCCAGTTCCCTCCAGGCCCCTCCAGGCCCCAACCTGTTTTCTCATGTCAAACTATCTAATTACAGTTTCAGAAGAACAATTTGCTAGTATTTTGTTAGTTACATAGTGTAAGGTAGGGGTCAGTTAACTCAAACATTTCTCTCCCGTCTCAGATGTTTCCCTTGCCCCCCCCCATAGAAAATACCTGTATAAATAATAGTATAAGAGGTCTCTATAAAGGTCGTCGTCGTGCCAACACACACAGTGAGTAAAGCAGAAGAAAGAAAGAAAAAACTGAGGGGAAAATGTGCCACTCTGACCGACACTTAGCCTCCCATTCGCCATTGGCCAGGGGAGTAGCCAATGAGCAGTAAGGGGAGATGTTTTACTTCCTGTGGGCTGGTATACAGCCCCCTTTGAGGAAACAGCCCCCTAAAAAGAGAAAAATAATCCTGCTTGTTAACTAAAACAGCACCACAGTGTGTGTGGTATAACTCAACCTGAGCCTGTGTGTGTGTGTGTGTGTGTGTGTGTGTGTGTGTGTGTGTGTGTGTGTGTGTGTGTGTGTGTGTGTGTGTGTGTGTGTGTGTGTGTGTGTGTGTGTGTGTGGTTACTAGACGTGAGCCTGGTCCTGGTTGTGGAGGAACCTGCTTTCAGGAAAGGAAAGGGAATTTACAGGGAAAGACAGGACTCCAGACTTTACCAACACTACAGTCCTTCATATATGTATCCACAGGTACATATAAATACATGTAATAATGTCTGGGCTTTCAGGGTTTATAGTAATTGAGAGGGAGGGAGGGAGGGAGGGAGGGAGGGAGGGAGGGAGGGAGGGAGGGAGGGAGGGAGGGAGGGAGGGAGAGAGGGAGGGAGGGAGGGAGAGGGAGAGAGAGAGAGAGAGAGGGAGGGAGGGAGGAAGAGGGAGAAAAAGAGAGAGAGTTAGTGAGAAGGGGGGAGAGAGAGATAATAAGCAAGTAAGCAAGTAAATTTGAGAAAACGAAGGAGTGAAAAAGAGATATGAGTGTATATTCTGGCAGCTCTCCCTGTCAGTGATGTAAATAACGTCTGACTGTAGCGGTCTCAGAGGAGAGGAGATGTGAACCAGTATCCAGTATGTACATTCCTCCCCCCTCCCTCCCTGAGCACGTGGTGGGACATGAAGGCAGTGTTATGAAAGACTTAGAGTTCTAGGAAGGCAGACATCAGTTCCAAGAGATCAGGGAAGGACAAAGGAGGAACGACAACCGAGCAGCGCAGCGATGTACAAAACATTTGTACCACCGTTACTGTATATAAGGTCAGGATGTTATTGTAAAAGACAATGTTTTCTCAATGACTTACCTGACTTACCAAAACAAAAGTTTAGAATTCTTCAAATGACTTACCTGACTTACCAAAACAAAAGTTTAGATTTCTTCAAATGACTTACCTGACTTACCAAAACAAAAGTTTAGATTTCTTCAAATTACTTACCTGACTTACCAAAACAAAAGTTTAGAATTCTTCAAATTATTTACAGCTTGTTGATTTTCTCTTCAGTACATTTGAGAGAAAGAGTAATCTGAACGTTTCAAGTTTCAGCATTTATTCACCAGGTGCCCAGGATACATCAGGTGTAAAACAGTGAAACTCTAGCCTTGACAGCTCCTTCCCAGCAGGATACATCAGGTGTAAAACAGTGAAACTCTAACCTTGACAGCTCCTTCCCAGCAGGATACATCAGGTGTAAAACAGTGAAACTCTAACCTTGACAGCTCCTTCCCAGCAATGCAGAGATAATAATAATAGTCTAGATAATAACAACAGAAAATACATGTTTTAAAACAAGAAGCACGATATAGGTTGAAGAAACAGGACATTAACACCAAGATGTTGTCTGTATCATGTTGGGTTCACAGTTCACAGGCTCTTACAGGAGGTCTGGTTCGAGAAAGGGCCTAAAATGGCCGCTTTCATCCTGATGTTCTGAAAAATGTTTTGTGATACGAAGGCCGTGAGGTCGATACGTAAAAGCTTATTAAACATCAGTGATATTATCTAGAGCAGTGTGCTGTTTCCTTTCTCCTTCATCTTGTTCAACTGTTAACCTGCACCTGCAGAAAAAGATTCCTCAGATGTGCGAGTGTCTTGTGAATTTTGTGATACGAATGTAAAAAAAAAAACATGTCAGACACCTTTCCTCACAGTGACGTTTCTATGTGAGAACTGCCAGAACAATCTGAGGTACCAGAAATATTTCCCTCCTACTCTGGGGTGGAATCTGACACAAAGGCCTTGCTGACAGACATGACCGTGTTATGACAGATTTACAGTTTGAGGAATACGCACATTGTTTCCAAGAGATCAAAAGAAGGGACAAAGAACATAGCAGGAATAGCAACACTACAAAGCAGTACACCTTTAAAAACACAAACTACAGCAGGACAACTATATTACTGTACAGTAACGCCCCCTAAACCCTCCCTTATTACTGTACAGTGCAACGCCCCCTAAACCCTCCCTTATTACTGTACAGTGCAACGCCCCCTAAACCCTCCCCTCAGCAGGACAACTATATTACTGTACAGTAACGCCCCCTAAACCCTCCCCTCAGCAGGACAACTATATTACTGTACAGTGCAACGCCCCCTAAACCCTCCCTTATTACTGTACAGTGTAACGCCCCCTAAACCTCCCTTATTACTGTACAGTGCAACGCCCCCTAAACCCTCCCTTATTACTGTACAGTGTAACGACCCCCTAAACCCTCCCCTCAGCAGGACAACTATATTACTGTACAGTAACGCCCCCTAAACCCTCCCTTATTACTGTACAGTGTAACGCCCCCTAAACCCTCCCTTATTACTGTACAGTGCAACGCCCCCTAAACCCTCCCTTATTACTGTACAGTGCAACGCCCCCTAAACCCTCCCTTATTACTGTACAGTGTAACGCCCCCTAAACCCTCCCTTATTACTGTACAGTGTAACGCCCCCTAAACCCTCCCTTATTACTGTACAGTGCAACGCCCCCTAAACCCTCCCTTATTACTGTACAGTGCAACGCCCCTAAACCCTCCCTTATTACTGTACAGTGCAACGCCCCCTAAACCCTCCCTTATTACTGTACAGTGCAACGCCCCTAAACCCTCCCTTATTACTATACAGTGCAACGCCCCCTAAACCCTCCCTTGTTACTGTACAGTGCAACGCCCCCTAAACCCTCCCTTATTACTGTACAGTGTAACGACCCCCTAAACCCTCCCTTATTACTGTACAGTGTAACGACCCCCTAAACCCTCCCTTATTACTGTACAGTGTAACGCCCCCTAAACCCTCCCTTATTACTGTACAGTGTAACGACCCCCTAAACCCTCCCTTATTACTGTACAGTGCAACGCCCCCTAAACCCTCCCCTCAGCAGGACAACTATATTACCAGCTACAACTATCTACTGTGACTTGCTATGTACAGCACATTCTTTGACATCTTCTTCCTCTACACGCGTACAAAGATAAAAAGTAGCCTGGTCCCAGATCTGTTTTCTCCGTCTTTCCAAATGACCAGAGGACAGGGTTCAGAGGACAGGGTCCAGAGGACAGGGTTCAGAGGACAGGGTCCAGAGGACAGGGTTCAGAGGACAGAGGACAGGGTCCAGAGGACAGGGTCCAGAGGACAGAGGACAGGGTCCAGGGGACAGGGTCCAGAGGACAGGGTTCAGAGGACAGGGTCCAGAGGACAGGGTTCAGAGGACAGGGTTCAGAGGACAGAGGACAGGGTCCAGAGGACTGGGTTCAGAGGACAGGGTTCAGAGGACAGGGTCCAGAGGACAGGGTTCAGAGGACAGGGTTCAGAGGAAAGGGTCCAGAGGACAGGGTTCAGAGGACAGGGTTCAGAGGACAGGGTTCAGAGGACAGAGGACAGGGTTCAGAGGACAGGGTTCAGAGGACAGGATTCAGAGGATTGGGTTCAGAGGACAGAGGACACGGTCCAGAGGACAGAGGACAGGGTCCAGAGGACAGGGTTCAGAGGACAGAGGACAGGGTTCAGAGGACAGGGTTCAGAGGACAGGGTTCAGAGGACAGAGGACAGGGTTCAGAGGACAGGGTTCAGAGGACAGGGTTCAGAGGACAGGATTCAGAGGACAGAGGACAGGGTTCAGAGGACTGGGTTCCCCAACTGGAGGCCCGCGGGTGGTTTTATTTGCCCCTCAAGTTATGACAAAAACAAAAAAGTTGTTTTTATTTCTTCATTGTTGGGGACATAAAAGACTGTCAAAACACCACAGAAATCAGCTCCAAGTGATTTTAGTTTTGGAAATCTCTTTACCAGTATTCCCACGCATAATAAAGAGACATGAGAATGTAAACACATGTAAGCAAGGTTTGAAATGATTGAGTTTTAGTCAAATAGTACATCTGTTTTGGCTTCTTGCAGTCAATTTGCAGTCAATTTGCAGTCAATTTGCAGCGCAAGAAAATAATCGGCCCGCAGCTTCTTCTAGTTGATGGTCTCTGCCACCTGCGCCATCTAAACAGCACAAACAGGTCTGGAATCAGGCTACCCAGTCACCATCAGTATCACTTCCTGGAGGAGATGTTGGTTGTGATCTCGTTGTTATGAGGAGAACATCAGCATCGTGTTGGTTAGAGGATCTCGTTGTTTGTTTGCTCCTCTTATTGTTATTAGATCAGTAATAACGACTACAGCTGATCCTCTCATGCTCAACATAGCGGAAACACACACACGTGCACGTACGCAAGACACACACGCACACACACACACGCACACACACACACGCACACACACATGCATACACACACACACATGCACACACACATGCACACACACACGCACACGCACACACACACACATTACTTCTCAAACAGAAAAGTTGGCTCCATGCAGTCTGAGGAAATGGAAATGGTCCATTAACGTAGATATGCCAGAACAGTTACAGTAACATCTATAAAATCTACAATTTCAAGTGGTTTGTTTCATATCTCAAGCACAATCAATCATCATACATCAGATCTGCAGTCATGGTCAGTGCTGCCCTCTACTGGTTTTACAAGTACAGTAGTCTTTTGGAAAAACACTCAGCATAGCAGTTTGTTGATGCACAGTGCCCCCTTGAGTTGATAACTAGTAGTGAATTGTCTCTCCTTCCCTGTACTTCTCCTCCATAGCAACATTAGTGGATTAGGTAGCCAAGGTAGGTGGCCTGCTGTACACACACACACACACACACACACACACACACACACACACACACACACACACACACACACTCTGTGTGGGTGAACTAGACTCAATGAGGTATAGTGCTGGTCTGGTGGAGTTTGATGGTCTACTGGTCTGGTGGAGTCGGATGGTCTACTGGTCTGGTCGGATGGTCTACTGGTCTTGTCTGATGAAGTCTGATGGTCTACTGGTCTGATGGTCTACTGGTCTGATGGAGTTTGATGGTCTACTGGTCTGGTCTGATGGAGTCTGATGGTCTACTGGTCTAGTCTGGGGGTCTACTGGTCTGGTGGCCTACTGATCTGGTCTGATGGTCTACTGGTCTGGTGGTCTACTGATCAGGTCTGGTGGTCTACTGGTCTGGTCTGGTGGTCTACTGATCAGGTCTGGTGGTCTACTGCAGCTGGGATCAGGTTACAGCCATCTGATCTACCCTGAGCCACAGAGCAACAAACAACATGATGCACACACACACACACACACACGTACACACACACACACACACACACACACACACACACACACACACACACACACACACACACACACACACACACACACACGCACTCACACACACACGCACACACACACACACACACACACTTTATTTATTTAAATAGGCAAGTCAGTTAAGAACAAATTCTTATTTACAATGACTGCCTGCCAAACCCTAACCCGGACGACGCTGGGCCAATTGTGCGCCGCCCTATGGGACTCCCAATCACAGCCAGTTGTGATACAGCCTGGAATCCAACCAGGATCTGTAGTGACGCCTCTAGCACTGAGATGCAGTGCCTTAGACCGCTGTGCCACCCAGGAGCCCACAATGTACCCACTCTAACACACACACACACACACACAACACGTACACCACGATCAGCACACTTAACACACACACACAGCAAGTACATCACAACGTACACACTCTAATACACACACAGCACGTACACCACTATAGACACACTCTAACACACACACAGCACATACACAATGATGGACCCTCTCTAACACACACAGCACGTACACCACGATAGACACACTAACACACACACAGCACGTACACCACTATAGACACACTCTAACACACACACAGCACATACACAATGATGGACCCACTCTAACACACACACAGCACGTACACCATGATAGACACACTCTAACACACACACAGCACATACACCATGACGGACCCACTCACACACAGAGAAATTAAATACAGAAATATCTATTTTACATAGGTATTCAGACCCCTGAGTCAATACTTTGTAGAAGCACTTTTGGCAGCGATTACAGATGTGAGTCTTTCTGGGTAAATCTCTAAGAGCTTTAAACACCTGGATTGTGTTACCGTGTAGTCCCCTCCCCTCACCACTGTTTCCTACATTATATTCTGGATACTGTGCTGCCATCTATTGGTGCGTTAGGAGAATTGACGAGGGTTCAGATTACAGATTGAATTTGCTTCCATCTACTGTATAAAGGTGAGAAACAACTAGTTGGTATAGGATTTAACTTACCCATCCCTCCCATCCCTCCTTTCCTCCCTTCCCTCCCTTCCTCAGGGTCTAGTCTCAACCTGAAACACTATGCCACTAAGAAGACCAGAGCAGAGAGAATGTTAGTCGTGGCCTTATGTCTCTCTCTCTCTCTCTCTCTCTCTCTCTCTCTCTCTCTCTCTCTCTCTCTCTCTCTCTCTCTCTCTCTCTCTCTCTGTCTCTGTCTCTGTCTCTGTCTCTCTCTCTCTCTCTCTCTCTCTCTCTCTCTCTCTCTCTCTCTCTCTCTCTCTCTCTCTCTCTGTCTCTCTCTGTCTCTCTCTGTCTCTCTCTGTCTCTCTCTCTCTCTCTCTCTCTCTCTCTCTCTCTCTCTCTCTCTCTCTCTCTCTCTCTCTCTCAGGGTGGTAACACCAGTCTGAATATGAACCACTATGCCACTAAGAAGACGGTGGCAGGGAGCATGTTAGACGTGGCCCTGCTGATGGCCAACGCTGCCCAGCTGAAGGCCGTCCTGGAGCAGGGGCCAGACTTCAGGTATTCCATCTGATCATCTAAAACACAAGTGGATATTTGTGTAAAATCATTGTAACAGTAAATATTCCTGACCCCTGACTATCTCCACTGTAGTCGTCTGGTTTTGGCCAACAGGCAGGATAAGAGACTATACGTTGTTACAGGTACTACGTCACCGTCCTGGTCCTCATCGGGTCGTCGCTGCTGTTCCAGGTGCTGGCTGGGGTACTGTTTGTCGCCATGGGTGAGTCTGGAATTGACAAGTGTCATTATAGTAAAACAGCCTGTAAGAGGTCCATGCCAGGGGCAACAGAAGCACACAGTCCATTTCACAATTTCAACCAGTGCAAACTGTTCATTACTGACCTTTAAACAATCATCTTAGTCCCTAAAGTTAGAAATCAGTGGAGTGTATTTATGTAGACCAAGGGAAGACAGGCTTCTCCAAATATTTGACCAACAGGCTTCCCCAAATATTTGACCGACAGGCTTCCCCAAATATTTGACCAACAGGCTCCCCCAAATATTTGACCAACAAGCTTCCCCAAATATTTGACCAACAGGCTCCCCCAAATATTTGACCAACAGGCTCCCCCAAATATTTGACCAACAGGCTTCCCCAAATATTTGACCAACAGGCTCCCCCAAATATTTGACCAACAGGCTTCCCCAAATATTTGACCAACAGGCTCCCCCAAATATTTGACCAACAGGCTTCCCCAAATATTTGACCAACAGGCTCCCCCAAATATTTGACCAACAGGCTTCCCCAAATATTTGACCAACAGGCTTCCCCAAATATTTGACCAACAGGCTTCCCCAAATATTTGACCTGTGTTTTCATACTTCTCTGTCAATTCTCAAGTGTCTGAATCTCAGCAGAGAAATCATCCGATCGAGGGAAACAGCGCCCCTCTGTCTCAGTGTGTTTAGTCATGTATCTGATGCTGTCTGGAACTAAACATTATAACATGTTGCCACTGTAGCGTTTCATTGATTGATGCCATCAACCGTTTCGCCTCCATTGATACATTTAAAAAAAATAATAATAATTTGCCAATCAGTGTTTTATTTATTATTTATTTATCCGTTATTTTACCAGGTAAGTTGACTGAGAACACATTCTCATTTACAGCAACGACCTGGGGAATAGTTACAGGGGAGAAGGGGGGGGCTGAATGAGCCAATTGTAAGCTGGGGATTATTAGGTGACCGTGATGGCTTGAGGGCCAGATTGGGAATTTAGCCAGGACACTGGGGTTAACACCCCTACTCTTACGATAAGTGCCATGAGATCTTTAATGACCTCAAGCGTTGAGATGAGCTAAACAATGTATTGTCCTGGCGCAGCAAAACTCCCCCCACGGGAGGACAGTTTGGATTTGGCTTCACACCAATCAAATCACATCCTCTGCAAAATGTCATCATTGTCAGAAAAACGTGTCTGTTTCTGGTCTGCTTGTGTTGATGTCCTGCACTGGCTAGCTGCTAAATCAGCCCTTTCCTAACACATAGATGGGGATTTGGACTTCTGGTTTTGACTTCATTCTCTGTACAGGCCAATGATTATGATTGCAATTCTGATCAAACCATACATGCATTTATCCGGACCCCAGGAAGAGTAGCTGCTGAAGAGTAGCTGCTGAAGAGTAGCTGCTGCCACTGGCTGGAGACGAATGAAGTTCAATATGTAGCCTGGATGTAGTCTAGTAGAATCACGTTAACTAGCTAGCTAACTTAGCTGGTTCATGACTAGCTAGCTAACTTAGCTGGTTCATGACTAGCTAGCTAACTTAGCTGGTTCATAACTAGCCCATGTGAGGAAGTTAGGCTGGCAAGCATGTTAGCTAGTTAGCCTGTTAAAACTAAAAGTGTACAGAGCCATGGACCGTTTAGCCAACATGAAAGAGAGGAGGAAGGCATAGGTATTCATCTAGTCCACAAGTAGGGTCAAAAAATAAATAATTACTTGCATACGTATGCAAGGGCACACACACACGCACGCACGCACGCACGCACGCACGCACGCGCACACGCGCACACACGCACACACACACACACACGCACGCACGCACGCACACACACACACGCACGCACGCACGCACGCACACACACACACACACACACACACACACACACACACACACACACACACACACATATCAGTAACCATGGACAGCCACATGATATTTAGCTACATTGATTGGACTAAATCGTTTTTGGTATCTTTAAGTTTGTTATCAGTGTATTAAACTAAGCATATATTGTTATTGTTGATTTGATGATGTTTAAAATGTTTAAGTTGAAATGTAGCTGGAATAGCAGAGGCAGGGCTCCAGTTGTCTGTAGCTGACTTGATGTTACTCTGTAGTTCTAAATCAGTTGTCTGTCTGTAGCTGACTGGATGTAACTCTGTAGTTCTAAACCAGTTGTCTGTCTGTAGCTGACTTGATGTAACTCTGTAGTTCTAAACCAGTTGTCTGTCTGTAGCTGACTGGATGTAACTCTGTAGTTCTAAACCAGTTGTCTGTAGCTGACTGGAGGTAACTCTGTAGTTCTAAACCAGTTGTCTGTCTGTAGCTGACTTGATGTAACTCTGTAGTTCTAAATCAGTTGTCTGTAGCTGACTTGATGTAACTCTGTAGTTCTAAATCAGTTGTCTGTAGCTGACTTGATGTAACTGTAGTTCTAAACCAGTTGTCTGTAGCTGACTTGATGTAACTGTAGTTCTAAACCAGTTGTCTGTAGCTGACTTGATGTAACTGTAGTTCTAAACCAGTTGTCTGTAGCTGACTTGATGTAACTCTGTAGTTCTAAATCAGTTGTCTGTAGCTGACTTGATGTAACTCTGTAGTTCTAAACCAGTTGTCTGTAGCTGACTTGATGTAACTCTGTAGTTCTAAACCAGTTGTCTGTAGCTGACTGGAGGTAACTCTGTAGTTCTAAACCAGTTGTCTGTCTGTAGCTGACTTGATGTAACTCTGTAGTTCTAAATCAGTTGTCTGTAGCTGACTGGAGGTAACTCTGTAGTTCTAAATCAGTTGTCTGTAGCTGACTTGATGTAACTCTGTAGTTCTAAATCAGTTGTCTGTAGCTGACTTGATGTAACTGTAGTTCTAAACCAGTTGTCTGTAGCTGACTTGATGTAACTGTAGTTCTAAACCAGTTGTCTGTAGCTGACTTGATGTAACTCTGTAGTTCTAAACCAGTTGTCTGTAGCTGACTTGATGTAACTCTGTAGTTCTAAACCAGTTGTCTGTAGCTGACTTGATGTAACTCTGTAGTTCTAAACCAGTTGTCTGTAGCTGACTTGATGTTACTCTGTAGTTCTAAACCAGTTGTCTGTAGCTGACTTGATGTAACTCTGTAGTTCTAAACCAGTTGTCTGTAGCTGACTTGATGTAACTCTGTAGTTCTAAACCAGTTGTCTGTAGCTGACTTGATGTAACTCTGTAGTTCTAAACCAGTTGTCTGTAGCTGACTTGATGTAACTCTGTAGTTCTAAACCAGTTGTCTGTAGCTGACTTGATGTAACTCTGTAGTTCTAAACCAGTTGTTTGTAGCTGACTGGAGGTAACTCTGTAGTTCTAAACCAGTTGTCTGTAGCTGACTTGATGTAACTGTAGTTCTAAACCAGTTGTTTGTAGCTGACTTGATGTAACTCTGTAGTTCTAAACCAGTAGTCTGTCTGTAGCTGACTTGATGTAACTCTGTAGTTCTAAACCAGTTGTCTGTAGCTGACTTGATGTAACTCTGTAGTTCTAAACCAGTTGTCTGTAGCTGCCTGGAGGTAACTCTGTCGTTCTAAACCAGTAGTTGTTTAGTAAACTGTAGAACATTAACTTGCTTGACCACGCTGCATGTCATATGACTGTTTGTTACATGTAATATTTGCTTTGTGGACTTCACCTGACAGATGTTTCTCTCCGGTTTTGTGATGAAACAAACGTGTGTGTAGTTGAATTTATTCCGCCACTGCGTGACTGTTGTTGTTGTTGTTGTATATTGTTGTGTATCACGGTGGCGTATGAACGAATGGGTTACAGAGCAAAGAACACAACGTCACAACAGGTTATAATAAGTCTTGTTTACTGGCTTCCTCTGTGATATTACCCACACACCACTACTGTATGGCATCAGGCCTCACCTCAGTTACAACACTGTTGGTCTCTGTGTGTTCCAGCACGTAAGGACCTGAACAACGTGGCCAACCAGAGGAAGCTGGACATCATGAACAACGTGGCCACCGGCCTCGTCTTCATCACCGCCATCATCAACATCTTCATCACCGCATTTGGAGTGCAGAAGA
>NW_027009527.1:17990-44429 GCF_036934945.1 Oncorhynchus masou masou | reverse complement strand
CCCCAGGGGAACCTTTCTCCAATAGAATCATTCCCTCAGGGAACCTTTCTCCAATAGAATCATTCCCCCAGAACCTTTCTCCAATAGAATTATTCCCCCAGGGGAACCTTTCTCCAATAGAATCATTCCCCCAGGGAACCTTTCTCCAATAGAATTATTCCCCCAGGGGAACCTTTCTCCAGTAAGAATCATTCCCCCAGGGAACCTTTCTCCAGTAGAATCATTCCCCCAGGGGAACCTTTCTCCAATAGAATCATTCCCCCAGGGGAACCTTTCTCAATAAATTATTCCCCCAGGGAACCTTTCTCCAATAGAATCATTCCCCCAGGGGAACCTTTCTCCAGTAGAATCATTCCCCCAGGGAACCTTTCTCCAATAAATTATTCCCCCAGGGGAACCTTTCTCCAATAGAATCATTCCCCCAGGGGAACCTTTCTCCAATAGAATCATTCCCTCAGAACCTTTCTCCAGTAGAATCATTCCCCCAGGGGAACCTTTCTCCAGTAGAATCATTCCCCCAGGGAACCTTTCTCCAATAGAAGTATTCCCCCAGAACCTTTCTCCAATAAAGTATTCCCCCAGGGAACCTTTCTCCAATAGAATCATTCCCCCAGGGAACCTTTCTCCAATAGAATCATTCCCTCAGGGGAACCTTTCTCAATAGAATCATTCCCCCAGGGGAACCTTTCTCCAATAGAATCATTCCCCCAGAACCTTTCTCAATAGAATCATTCCCCCAGGGGAACCTTTCTCCAATAGAATCATTCCCCCAGAGCCTTTCTCCAGTAGAATCATTCCCCCAGGGGAACCTTTCTCCAATAGAATCATTCCCCCAGGGAACCTTTCTCAATAGAATCATTCCCTCAGGGAACCTTTCTCAATAGAATTATTCCCCCAGGGAACCTTTCTCCAATAGAATCATTCCCCCAGGGAACCTTTCTCCAATAGAATCATTCCCTCAGGGAACCTTTCTCCAGTAGAATCATTCCCCCAGGGGAACCTTTCTCCAGTAGAATCATTCCCCCAGGGGAACCTTTCTCCAATAGAAGTATTCCCCCAGGGAACCTTTCTCAATAGAATCATTCCCCCAGAACCTTTCTCCAATAGAATCATTCCCTCAGGGAACCTTTCTCCAATAGAATCATTCCCCCAGGGAACCTTTCTCCAATAGAATCATTCCCTCAGGGAACCTTTCTCCAATAGAATCATTCCCCCAGGGGAACCTTTCTCCAATAGAATCATTCCCCCAGGGGAACCTTTCTCCAATAGAATCATTCCCTCAGGGAACCTTTCTCAAATAGAATCATTCCCCCAGGGAACCTTTCTCCAATAGAATCATTCCCCCAGGGGAACCTTTCTCCAATAGAATCATTCCCCCAGGGGAACCTTTCTCCAATAGAATCATTCCCCCAGGGGAGCCTTTCTCCAGTAGAATCATTCCCCCACAGGAACCTTTCTCCAATAGAATCATACCCCCAGGGGAACCTTTCTCCAATAGAATCATTCCCTCAGGGGAACCTTTCTCCAATAGAATCATTCCCCCAGGGGAACCTTTCTCCAATAGAATTATTCCCCCAGGGGAACCTTTCTCCAATAGAATCATTCCCCCAGGGAACCTTTCTCCAATATAATCATTCCCCCAGGGGAACCTTTCTCCAATAGAATTATTCCCCCAGGGAACCTTTCTCAATAGAATCATTCCCCCAGGTGAACCTTTCTCCAATAGAATCATTCCCCCAGGGAACCTTTCTCCAATAGAATCATTCCCCCAGGGGAACCTTTCTCCAATAGAATCATTCCCCCAGGGAGCCTTTCTCCAGTAGAATCATTCCCCCAGGGGAACCTTTCTCCAATAGAATCATTCCCCCAGAGGGAACCTTTCTCCAATAGAATCATTCCCTCAGGGGAACCTTTCTCCAATAGAATCATTCCCCCAGGGGAACCTTTCTCCAATAAATTATTCCCCAGGGGAACCTTTCTCAATAGAATCATTCCCCCAGGGGAACCTTTCTCCAATATAATCATTCCCCCAGGGGAACCTTTCTCCAATAGAATTATTCCCCCAGGGAACCTTTCTCCAATAGAATCATTCCCCCAGGGAACCTTTCTCCAATAGAATCATTCCCTCAGGGAACCTTTCTCCAATAGAATCATTCCCCCAGGGAACCTTTCTCCAATAGAATCATTCCCTCAGGGAACCTTTCTCCAATAGAATCTTTCCCCCAGGGAACCTTTCTCCAATAGAATCATTCCCCCAGGGGGAACCTTTCTCCAATAGAATCATTCCCCCAGGGTAACCTTTCTCCAATAGAATCATTCCCTCAGGGAACCTTTCTCCAATAGAATCATTCCCCCAGGGGAACCTTTCTCCAATAGAATCATTCCTCCAGGGAACCTTTCTCCAATAGAATCATTCCTCCAGGGAACCTTTCTCCAATAGAATCATTCCCCCAGGGATCCTTTCTCCAATAGAATTATTCCTCCAGGGAACCTTTCTCCAGTAGAATCATTCCCCCAGGGAACCTTTCTCCAATAGAATCATTCCCCCAGGGGAACCTTTCTCCAATAAATTACTCCCCCAGGGGAACCATTCTCCAAGAATCATTCCCCCATGGGAACCTTTCTCCAATAGAATTATTCCCCCAGGGAACCTTTCTCCAGTAGAATTATTCCCCCAGGGGAACCTTTCTCCAATAGAATCATTCCCCCAGGGAACCTTTCTCCAATAGAATCATTCCTCCAGAACCTTTCTCAATAGAATCATCCCCCCAGAACCTTTCTCCAATAGAATCATTCCCCCAGGGGAACCTTTCTCCAATAGAATCATTCCCCCATGGGAACCTTTCTCCAATAGAATTATTCCCCCAGGGGAACCTTTCTCCAGTAGAATTATTCCCCAGGGAACCTTTCTCCAATAGAATCATTCCCCCAGGGAACCTTTCTCCAATAGAATCATTCCTCCAGGGAACCTTTCTCCAATAGAATCATCCCCCCAGGGAACCTTTCTCCAATAGAATCATTCCCCCAGAACCTTTCTCCAATAGAATCTTTCCCCCAGAACCTTTCTCCAATAGAATCATTCCCCCAGGGGAACCTTTCTCCAATAGAATCATTCCCCCAGGGGATCCTTTCTCCAATAGAATCATTCCCCCAGGGAACCTTTCTCCAATAGAATCATTCCCCCAGGGGAGCCTTTCTCCAGTAGAATCATTCCCCCAGGGAACCTTTCTCCAATAGAATCATTCCCCCAGGGGATCCTTTCTCCAATAGAATCATTCCCCCAGGGAACCTTTCTCCAATAGAATCATTCCCCCAGGGAGCCTTTCTCCAGTAGAATCATTCCCCCAGGGGAACCTTTCTCCAATATAATCATTCCCCCAGGGGAACCTTTCTCCAATAGAATCATTCCCTCAGGGGAACCTTTCTCCAATAGAATCATTCCCCCAGGGGAACCTTTCTCCAATAGAATTATTCCCCCAGGGGAACCTTTCTCCAATAGAATCATTCCCCCAGGGGAACCTTTCTCCAATATAATCATTCCCCCAGGGGAACCTTTCTCCAATAAATTATTCCCCCAGGGACCTTTCTCCAATAGAATCATTCCCCCAGGGAACCTTTCTCCAATAGAATCATTCCCTCAGGGGAACCTTTCTCCAATAGAATCATTCCTCCAGGGAACCTTTCTCCAATAGAATCATTCCTCCAGGGAACCTTTCTCCAATAGAATCATTCCCCCAGGGGATCCTTTCTCCAATAGAATTATTCCTCCAGGGGAACCTTTCTCCAGTAGAATCATTCCCCCAGGGGAACCTTTCTCCAATAGAATCATTCCCCCAGGGAACCTTTCTCCAATAGAATTACTCCCCCAGAAACCATTCTCCAAGAGAATCATTCCCCCATGGGAACCTTTCTCCAATAGAATTATTCCCCCAGGGGAACCTTTCTCCAGTAAATTATTCCCCCAGGGGAACCTTTCTCCAATAGAATCATTCCCCCAGGGGAACCTTTCTCCAATAGAATCATTCCTCCAGGGGAACCTTTCTCCAATAGAATCATCCCCCCAGGGGAACCTTTCTCCAATAGAATCATTCCCCCAGGGGAATCTTTCCCCCAGGGAACCTTTCTCCAATAGAATCATTCCACCAGGGAACCTTTCTCCAATAGAATCATTCCCCCAGGGGAACCTTTCTCTAATAGAATCATTCCCCCAGTGGAACCTTTCTCCAATAGAATCATTCCCCCAGGGGAACCTTTCTCCAATAGAATCATTCCCTCAGGGGAACCTTTCTCCAGTAGAATCATTCCCCCAGGGGAACCTTTCTCCAGTAGAATCATTCCCCCAGGGGAACCTTTCTCCAATAGAAGTATTCCCCCAGGGGAACCTTTCTCCAATAGAATCATTCCCCCAGGGGAACCTTTCTCCAATAGAATCATTCCCTCAGGGGAACCTTTCTCCAATAGAATCATTCCCCCAGGGGAACCTTTCTCCAATAGAATCATTCCCCCAGGGGAACCTTTCTCCAATAGAATCATTCCCCCAGGGGAACCTTTCTCCAATAGAATCATTCCCTCAGGGGAACCTTTCTCCAATAGAATCTTTCCCCCAGGGGAACCTTTCTCCAATAGAATCATTCCCCCAGGGGAACCTTTCTCCAATAGAATCATTCCCCCAGGGGAACCTTTCTCCAATAGAATCATTCCCTCAGGGGAACCTTTCTCCAATAGAATCATTCCCCCAGGGGAACCTTTCTCCAATAGAATCATTCCTCCAGGGGAACCTTTCTCCAATAGAATCATTCCTCCAGGGGAACCTTTCTCCAATAGAATCATTCCCCCAGGGGATCCTTTCTCCAATAGAATTATTCCTCCAGGGGAACCTTTCTCCAGTAGAATCATTCCCCCAGGGGAACCTTTCTCCAATAGAATCATTCCCCCAGGGGAACCTTTCTCCAATAGAATTACTCCCCCAGGGGAACCATTCTCCAAGAGAATCATTCCCCCATGGGAACCTTTCTCCAATAGAATTATTCCCCCAGGGGAACCTTTCTCCAGTAGAATTATTCCCCCAGTGGAACCTTTCTCCAATAGAATCATTCCCCCAGGGGAACCTTTCTCCAATAGAATCATTCCTCCAGGGGAACCTTTCTCCAATAGAATCATCCCCCCAGGGGAACCTTTCTCCAATAGAATCATTCCCCCAGGGAACCTTTCTCCAATAGAATCTTTCCCCCAGGGAACCTTTCTCCAATAGAATCATTCCCCCAGGGGAACCTTTCTCCAATAGAATCATTCCCCCAGGGGAACCTTTCTCGAATAGAATCATTCCCCCAGTGGAACCTTTCTCCAATAGAATCATTCCCCCAGGGGAACCTTTCTCCAATAGAATCATTCCCTCAGGGGAACCTTTCTCCAGTAGAATCATTCCCCCAGGGGAACCTTTCTCCAGTAGAATCATTCCCCCAGGGGAACCTTTCTCCAATAGAAGTATTCCCCAGGGGAACCTTTCTCCAATAGAATCATTCCCCCAGGGAACCTTTCTCCAATAGAATCATTCCCTCAGGGGAACCTTTCTCCAATAGAATCATTCCCCCAGGGGAACCTTTCTCCAATAGAATCATTCCCCCAGGGAACCTTTCTCCAATAGAATCATTCCCCCAGGGGAACCTTTCTCCAATAGAATCATTCCCCCAGGGAGCCTTTCTCCAGTAGAATCATTCCCCCAGGGGAACCTTTCTCCAATAGAATCATTCCCCCAGGGGAACCTTTCTCCAATAGAATCATTCCCCCAGGGGAACCTTTCTCCAATAGAATCATTCCCCCAGGGGAACCTTTCTCCAATAGAATCTTTCCCCCAGGGAACCTTTCTCTAATAGAATCATTCCCCCAGTGGAACCTTTCTCCAATAGAATCATTCCCCCAGGGGAACCTTTCTCCAATAGAATCATTCCCTCAGGAAACCTTTCTCCAGTAGAATCATTCCCCCAGGGGAACCTTTCTCCAGTAGAATCATTCCCCCAGGGGAACCTTTCTCCAATAGAAGTATTCCCCCAGGGAACCTTTCTCCAATAGAATCATTCCCCCAGGGGAACCTTTCTCCAATAGAATCATTCCCTCAGGGGAACCTTTCTCCAATAGAATCATTCCCCCAGGGAACCTTTCTCCAATAGAATCATTCCCCCAGGGAACCTTTCTCCAATAGAATCATTCCCCCAGGGAACCTTTCTCCAATAGAATCATTCCCCCAGGGGAGCCTTTCTCCAGTAGAATCATTCCCCCAGGGGAACCTTTCTCCAATAGAATCATTCCCCCAGGGGAACCTTTCTCCAATAGAATTACTCCCCCAGGGGAACCATTCTCCAAGAGAATCATTCCCCCAGGGGAACCTTTCTCCAATAGAATTATTCCCCCAGGGGAACCTTTCTCCAGTAGAATTATTCCCCCAGGGGAACCTTTCTCCAATAGAATCATTCCCCCAGGGGAACCTTTCTCCAATAGAATCATCCCCCCAGGGGAACCTTTCTCCAATAGAATCATTCCCCCAGGGGAACCTTTCTCCAATAGAATCTTTCCCCCAGGGGAACCTTTCTCCAATAGAATCATTCCCCCAGGGGAACCTTTCTCCAATAGAATTACTCCCCCAGGGGAACCATTCTCCAAGAGAATCATTCCCCCATGGGAACCTTTCTCCAATAGAATTATTCCCCCAGGGGAACCTTTCTCCAGTAGAATTATTCCCCCAGGGGAACCTTTCTCCAATAGAATCATTCCCCCAGGGGAACCTTTCTCCAATAGAATCATTCCTCCAGGGGAACCTTTCTCCAATAGAATCATCCCCCCAGGGGAACCTTTCTCCAATAGAATCATTCCCCCAGGGGAACCTTTCTCCAATAGAATCTTTCCCCCAGGGGAACCTTTCTCCAATAGAATCATTCCCCCAGGGGAACCTTTCTCCAATAGAATCATTCCCCCAGGGGAACCTTTCTCTAATAGAATCATTCCCCCAGTGGAACCTTTCTCCAATAGAATCATTCCCCCAGGGGAACCTTTCTCCAATAGAATCATTCCCTCAGGGAACCTTTCTCCAGTAGAATCATTCCCCCAGAACCTTTCTCCAGTAGAATCATTCCCCCAGGGAACCTTTCTCCAATAGAAGTATTCCCCCAGGGAACCTTTCTCCAATAGAATCATTCCCCCAGGGGAACCTTTCACCAATAGAATCATTCCCTCAGGGGAACCTTTCTCCAATAGAATCATTCCCCCAGGGGAACCTTTCTCAATAGAATCATTCCCCCAGGGGAACCTTTCTCCAATAGAATCATTCCCCCAGGGGAACCTTTCTCCAATAGAATCATTCCCCCAGGGAGCCTTTCTCCAGTAGAATCATTCTCCCAGGGGAACCTTTCTCCAATAGAATCATTCCCCCAGGGGAACCTTTCTCCAATAGAATTACTCCCCCAGGGGAACCATTCTCCAAGAGAATCATTCCCCCAGGGGAACCTTTCTCCAATAGAATTATTCCCCCAGGGGAACCTTTCTCCAGTAGAATTATTCCCCCAGGGGAACCTTTCTCCAATAGAATCATTCCCCCAGGGGAACCTTTCTCAATAGAATCATTCCTCCAGGGAACCTTTCTCCAATAGAATAATCCCCCCAGGGGAACCTTTCTCCAATAGAATCATTCCCCCAGGGGAACCTTTCTCCAATAGAATCTTTCCCCCAGGGAACCTTTCTCCAATAGAATCATTCCCCCAGGGAACCTTTCTCCAATAGAATCATTCCCCCAGGGGAACCTTTCTCTAATAGAATCATTCCCCCAGTGGAACCTTTCTCCAATAGAATCATTCCCCCAGGGGAACCTTTCTCCAATAGAATCATTCCCTCAGGGGAACCTTTCTCCAATAGAATCATTCCCCCAGGGGAACCTTTCTCCAATAGAATCATTCCCCCAGGGGAACCTTTCTCCAATAGAATCATTCCCCCAGGGGAACCTTTCTCCAATAGAATCATTCCCCCAGGGGAGCCTTTCTCCAGTAGAATCATTCCCCCAGGGGAACCTTTCTCCAATAGAATCATTCCCCCAGGGGAACCTTTCTCCAATAGAATTACTCCCCCAGGGGAACCATTCTCCAAGAGAATCATTCCCCCAGGGGAACCTTTCTCCAATAGAATTATTCCCCCAGGGGAACCTTTCTCCAGTAGAATTATTCCCCCAGGGGAACCTTTCTCCAATAGAATCATTCCCCCAGGGGAACCTTTCTCCAATAGAATCATTCCTCCAGGGGAACCTTTCTCCAATAGAATAATCCCCCCAGGGGAACCTTTCTCCAATAGAATCATTCCCCCAGGGGAACCTTTCTCCAATAGAATCTTTCCCCCAGGGGAACCTTTCTCCAATAGAATCATTCCCCCAGGGAACCTTTCTCCAATAGAATCATTCCCCCAGGGGAACCTTTCTCTAATAGAATCATTCCCCCAGTGGAACCTTTCTCCAATAGAATCATTCCCTCAGGGGAACCTTTCTCCAATAGAATCATTCCCCCAGGGGAACCTTTCTCCAATAGAATTATTCCCCCAGGGGAACCTTTCTCCAATAGAATCATTCCCCCAGGGGAACCTTTCTCCAATATAATCATTCCCCCAGGGGAACCTTTCTCCAATAGAATTATTCCCCCAGGGGAACCTTTCTCCAATAGAATCATTCCCCCAGGGGAACCTTTCTCCAATAGAATCATTCCCTCAGGGGAACCTTTCTCCAATAGAATCTTTCCCCCAGGGGAACCTTTCTCCAATAGAATCATTCCCCCAGGGGAACCTTTCTCCAATAGAATCATTCCTCCAGGGGAACCTTTCTCCAATAGAATCATTCCCTCAGGGGAACCTTTCTCCAATAGAATCATTCCCCCAGGGGAACCTTTCTCCAATAGAATCATTCCTCCAGGGGAACCTTTCTCCAATAGAATCATTCCTCCAGGGGAACCTTTCTCCAATAGAATCATTCCCCCAGGGGATCCTTTCTCCAATAGAATCATTCCCCCAGGGGAACCTTTCTCCAATATAATCATTCCCCCAGGGAACCTTTCTCCAATAGAATTATTCCCCCAGAACCTTTCTCCAATAGAATCATTCCCCCAGGGAACCTTTCTCCAATAGAATCATTCCCTCAGGGAACCTTTCTCCAATAGAATCATTCCCCCAGGGAACCTTTCTCCAAGAGAATCATTCCCTCAGGGGAACCTTTCTCCAATAGAATCTTTCCCCCAGGGAACCTTTCTCCAATAGAATCATTCCCCCAGGGGAACCTTTCTCCAATAGAATCATTCCTCCAGGGGAACCTTTCTCCAATAGAATCATTCCCTCAGGGGAACCTTTCTCCAATAGAATCATTCCCCCAGGGGAACCTTTCTCCAATAGAATCATTCCCCCAGGGGAACCTTTCTCCAATAGAATCTTTCCCCCAGGGGAACCTTTCCCCAATAGAATCATTCCCCCAGGGGAACCTTTCTCCAATAGAATCATTCCCCCAGGGGAACCTTTCTCTAATAGAATCATTCCCCCAGTGGAACCTTTCTCCAATAGAATCATTCCCCCAGGGGAACCTTTCTCCAATATAATCATTCCCTCAGGGGAACCTTTCTCCAGTAGAATCATTCCCCCAGGGGAACCTTTCTCCAGTAGAATCATTCCCCCAGGGGAACCTTTCTCCAATAGAAGTATTCCCCCAGGGGAACCTTTCTCCAATAGAATCATTCCCCCAGGGGAACCTTTCTCCAATAGAATCATTCCCTCAGGGGAACCTTTCTCCAATAGAATCATTCCCCCAGGGGAACCTTTCTCCAAAGAATCATTCCCCCAGGGGAACCTTTCTCCAATAGAATCATTCCCCCAGGGGAACCTTTCTCCAATAGAATCATTCCCCCAGGGGAGCCTTTCTCCAGTAGAATCATTCCCCCAGGGGAACCTTTCTCCAATAGAATCATTCCCCAAGGGAAACCTTTCTCCAATAGAATTACTCCCCCAGGGGAACCATTCTCCAAGAGAATCATTCCCCCAGGGGAACCTTTCTCCAATAGAATTATTCCCCCAGGGGAACCTTTCTCCAGTAGAATTATTCCCCCAGGGGAACCTTTCTCCAATAGAATCATTCCCCCAGGGAACCTTTCTCCAATAGAATCATTCCTCCAGGGGAACCTTTCTCCAATAGAATCATCCCCCCAGGGAACCTTTCTCCAATAGAATCATTCCCCCAGGGGAACCTTTCTCCAATAGAATCTTTCCCCCAGGGAACCTTTCTCCAATAGAATCATTCCCCCAGGGGAACCTTTCTCCAATAGAATTACTCCCCCAGGGGAACCATTCTCCAAGAGAATCATTCCCCCATGGGAACCTTTCTCCAATAGAATTATTCCCCAGGGGAACCTTTCTCCAGTAGAATTATTCCCCCAGGGAACCTTTCTCCAATAGAATCATTCCCCCAGGGGAACCTTTCTCCAATAGAATCATTCCTCCAGGGGACCTTTCTCCAATAGAATCATCCCCCCAGGGGAACCTTTCTCCAATAGAATCATTCCCCCAGGGGAACCTTTCTCCAATAGAATCTTTCCCCCAGGGGAACCTTTCTCCAATAGAATCATTCCCCCAGGGGAACCTTTCTCCAATAGAATCATTCCCCCAGGGGAACCTTTCTCGAATAGAATCATTCCCCCAGTGGAACCTTTCTCCAATAGAATCATTCCCCCAGGGGAACCTTTCTCCAATAGAATCATTCCCTCAGGGAACCTTTCTCCAGTAGAATCATTCCCCCAGGGAACCTTTCTCCAGTAGAATCATTCCCCCAGGGAACCTTTCTCCAATAGAAGTATTCCCCCAGGGGAACCTTTCTCCAATAGAATCATTCCCCCAGGGGAACCTTTCTCCAATAGAATCATTCCCTCAGGGGAACCTTTCTCCAATAGAATCATTCCCCCAGGGGAACCTTTCTCCAATAGAATCATTCCCCCAGGGAACCTTTCTCCAATAGAATCATTCCCCCAGGGAACCTTTCTCCAATAGAATCATTCCCCCAGGGGAGCCTTTCTCCAGTAGAATCATTCCCCCAGGGAACCTTTCTCCAATAGAATCATTCCCCCAGGGGAACCTTTCTCCAATAGAATTACTCCCCCAGGGGAACCATTCTCAAGAGAATCATTCCCCCAGGGAACCTTTCTCAATAGAATTATTCCCCCAGGGGAACCTTTCTCCAGTAGAATTATTCCCCCAGGGGAACCTTTCTCCAATAGAATCATTCCCCCAGGGAACCTTTCTCCAATAGAATCATTCCTCCAGGGGAACCTTTCTCCAATAGAATCATCCCCCCAGGGGAACCTTTCTCCAATAGAATCATTCCCCCAGGGGAACCTTTCTCCAATAGAATCTTTCCCCCAGGGGAACCTTTCTCCAATAGAATCATTCCCCCAGGGGAACCTTTCTCCAATAGAATCATTCCCCCAGGGGAACCTTTCTCTAATAGAATCATTCCCCCAGTGGAACCTTTCTCCAATAGAATCATTCCCTCAGGGAACCTTTCTCCAATAGAATCATTCCCCCAGGGGAACCTTTCTCCAATAGAATTATTCCCCCAGGGAACCTTTCTCCAATAGAATCATTCCCCCAGGGGAACCTTTCTCCAATATAATCATTCCCCCAGGGGAACCTTTCTCCAATAGAATTATTCCCCCAGGGGAACCTTTCTCCAATAGAATCATTCCCCCAGGGGAACCTTTCTCCAATAGAATCATTCCCTCAGGGGAACCTTTCTCCAATAGAATCATTCCCCCAGGGGAACCTTTCTCCAATAGAATCATTCCCTCAGGGGAACCTTTCCCAATAGAATCTTTCCCCCAGGGGAACCTTTCCCCAATAGAATCATTCCCCCAGGGGAACCTTTCTCCAATAGAATCATTCCTCCAGGGGAACCTTTCTCCAATAGAATCATTCCCTCAGGGGAACCTTTCTCCAATAGAATCATTCCCCCAGGGGAACCTTTCTCCAATAGAATCATTCCTCCAGGGGAACCTTTCTCCAATAGAATCATTCCTCCAGGGGAACCTTTCTCCAATAGAATCATTCCCCCAGGGGATCCTTTCTCCAATAGAATCATTCCCCCAGGGGAACCTTTCTCCAATATAATCATTCCCCCAGGGGAACCTTTCTCCAATAGAATTATTCCCCCAGGGGAACCTTTCTCCAATAGAATCATTCCCCCAGGGGAACCTTTCTCCAATAGAATCATTCCCTCAGGGGAACCTTTCTCCAATAGAATCATTCCCCCAGGGGAACCTTTCTCCAATAGAATCATTCCCTCAGGGGAACCTTTCTCCAATAGAATCTTTCCCCCAGGGAACCTTTCTCCAATAGAATCATTCCCCCAGGGGAACCTTTCTCCAATAGAATCATTCCTCCAGGGGAACCTTTCTCCAATAGAATCATTCCCTCAGGGAACCTTTCTCCAATAGAATCATTCCCCCAGGGAACCTTTCTCCAATAGAATCATTCCTCCAGGGAACCTTTCTCCAATAGAATCATTCCTCCAGGGGAACCTTTCTCCAATAGAATCATTCCCCCAGGGGATCCTTTCTCCAATAGAATTATTCCTCCAGGGAACCTTTCTCCAGTAGAATCATTCCCCCAGGGGAACCTTTCTCCAATAGAATCATTCCCCCAGGGGAACCTTTCTCCAATAGAATTACTCCCCAGGGGAACCATTCTCCAAGAGAATCATTCCCCCAGGGGAACCTTTCTCCAATAGAATTATTCCCCCAGGGGAACCTTTCTCCAGTAGAATTATTCCCCCAGGGGAACCTTTCTCCAATAGAATCATTCCCCCAGGGGAACCTTTCTCCAATAGAATCATTCCTCCAGGGGAACCTTTCTCCAATAGAATCATTCCTCCAGGGGAACCTTTCTCCAATAGAATCATTCCCCCAGGGGATCCTTTCTCCAATAGAATTATTCCTCCAGGGGAACCTTTCTCCAGTAGAATCATTCCCCCAGGGGAACCTTTCTCCAATAGATATCATTCCCCCAGGGGAACCTTTCTCCAATAGAATTACTCCCCCAGGGGAACCATTCTCCAAGAGAATCATTCCCCCAGGGGAACCTTTCTCCAATAGAATTATTCCCCCAGGGGAACCTTTCTCCAGTAGAATTATTCCCCCAGGGGAACCTTTCTCCAATAGAATCATTCCCCCAGGGGAACCTTTCTCCAATAGAATCATTCCTCCAGGGGAACCTTTCTCCAATAGAATCATCCCCCAGGGGAACCTTTCTCAATAGAATCATTCCCCCAGGGGAACCTTTCTCCAATAGAATCATTCCCCCAGGGGAACCTTTCTCCAATAGAATCATTCCCCCAGGGGAACCTTTCTCCAATAGAATCATTCCCCCAGGGGAACCTTTCTCTAATAGAATCATTCCCCCAGTGGAACCTTTCTCCAATAGAATCATTCCCCCAGGGGAACCTTTCTCCAATAGAATCATTCCCTCAGGGGAACCTTTCTCCAATAGAATCTTTCCTCCAGGGGAACCTTTCTCCAATAGAATCATTCCCCCAGGGGAACCTTTCTCCAATAGAATCATTCCCTCAGGGGAACCTTTCTCCAATAGAATCATTCCCCCAGGGGAACCTTTCTCCAATAGAATCATTCCCCCATGGGAACCATTCTCCAATAGAATCATACCCCCAGGGGAACCTTTCTCTAATAGAATCATTCCCCCAGGGGAACCTTTCTCCAATAGAATCATTCCCCCACGGGAACCTTTCTCCAATAGAATCATTCCCCCAGGGGAACCTTTCTCCAAAAGAATCATTCCCCCAGGGGAACCTTTCTCCAATAGAATCATTCCCCCAGGGGAACCTTTCTCCAATAGAATCATTCCCCCAGGTGAACCTTTCTCCAATAGAACCATTCCCCCAGGGGAACCTTTCTCCAATAGAATCATTCCCCCAGGGGAACCTTTCTCCAATAGAATTATTCCCCCAGGGGAACCTTTCTCCAATAGAATCATTCCCCCAGGGGAACCTTTCTCCAATAGAATCATTCCCTCAGGGGAACCTTTCTCCAATAGAATCATTCCCCCAGGGGAACCTTTCTCCAATAGAATCATTCCCTCAGGGGAACCTTTCTCCAATAGAATCTTTCCCCCAGGGGAACCTTTCTCCAATAGAATCATTCCCCCAGGGGAACCTTTCTCCAATAGGATCATTCCTCCAGGGGAACCTTTCTCCAATAGAATCATTCCCTCAGGGGAACCTTTCTCCAATAGAATCATTCCCCCAGGGGAACCTTTCTCCAATAGAATCATTCCTCCAGGGGAACCTTTCTCCAATAGAATCATTCCTCCAGGGGAACCTTTCTCCAATAGAATCATTCCCCCAGGGGATCCTTTCTCCAATAGAATTATTCCTCCAGGGGAACCTTTCTCCAGTAGAATCATTCCCCCAGGGGAACCTTTCTCCAATAGAATCATTCCCCCAGGGGAACCTTTCTCCAATAGAATTACTCCCCCAGGGGAACCATTCTCCAAGAGAATCATTCCCCCAGGGGAACCTTTCTCCAATAGAATTATTCCCCCAGGGGAACCTTTCTCCAGTAGAATTATTCCCCCAGGGAACCTTTCTCCAATAGAATCATTCCCCCAGGGGAACCTTTCTCCAATAGAATCATTCCTCCAGGGGAACCTTTCTCCAATAGAATCATCCCCCCAGGGGAACCTTTCTCCAATAGAATCATTCCCCCAGGGGAACCTTTCTCCAATAGAATCATTCCCCCAGGGGAACCTTTCTCCAATAGAATCATTCCCCCAGGGAACCTTTCTCCAATAGAATCATTCCCCCAGGGGAACCTTTCTCTAATAGAATCATTCCCCCAGTGGAACCTTTCTCCAATAGAATCATTCCCCCAGGGGAACCTTTCTCCAATAGAATCATTCCCTCAGGGGAACCTTTCTCCAATAGAATCTTTCCTCCAGGGGAACCTTTCTCCAATAGAATCATTCCCCCAGGGGAACCTTTCTCCAATAGAATCATTCCCTCAGGGGAACCTTTCTCCAATAGAATCATTCCCCCAGGGGAACCTTTCTCCAATAGAATCATTCCCCCATGGAAACCATTCTCCAATAGAATCATTCCCCCAGGGGAACCTTTCTCTAATAGAATCATTCCCCCAGGGGAACCTTTCTCCAATAGAATCATTCCCCCACGGGAACCTTTCTCCAATAGAATCATTCCCCCAGGGGAACCTTTCTCCAAAAGAATCATTCCCCCAGGGGAATTTCTCCAATTCCCCCAGGGAACCTTTCTCCAATAGAATCATTCCCCCAGGGGAACCTTTCTCCAATAGAATCATTCCCCCAGGGGAACCTTTCTCCAATAGAACCATTCCCCCAGGAACCATTCCCCAGGGGAACCTTTCTCCAATAGAATCATTCCCCCAGGGAAAATTTCTCCAAACGAATTATTCCCGCAGAAGCTTTCTCAATAGAATCATTCCCCCAGGGAACCTTTCTCCAATTGAATCATTCCCCCAGGGGAACCTTTCTCCAATAGAATCATTCCCCCAGGGGAACCTTTCTCCAATAGAATCATTCCCCCAGGGAACCTTTCTCCAATAGAATCATTCCTCCAGGGGAACCTTTCTCTAGTAGAATCATTCCCCCAGGGAACCTTTCTCCAATAGAATCATTCCCCCAGGGGAACCTTTCTCTAATAGAATCATTCCCCCAGGGAACCTTTCTCCATTAGAATCATTCCCCCAGGGGAACCTTTCTCCAATAGAATCATTCCCCCAGGGAACCTTTGTCCAATAGAATCATTCCCCCAGGGGAACCTTTCTCCAATAGAATTATTCCCGCAGGGGAACCTTTCTCAAATAGAATCATTCCCCCAGGGGAACCTTTCTCCAATAGAATCATTCCCCCAGGGAACCTTTCTCCAATAGAATCATTCCCCCAGGGGAACCTTTCTCCAATAGAATCATTCCCCCAGGGAACCTTTCTCCAATAGAATCATTCCCCCAGGGGAACCTTTCTCCAATAGAATTATTCCCAGGAACCTTTCTCAAATAGAATCATTCCCCCAGGGGAACCTTTCTCCAATAGAATCATTCCCCCAGGGGAACCTTTCTCCAATAGAATCATTCCCCCAGGTGAACCTTTCTCCAATAGAACCATTCCCCAGGGAACCTTTCTCCAATAGAATCATTCCCCCAGGGGAACCTTTCTCCAATAGAATTATTCCCCCAGGGGAACCTTTCTCCAATAGAATCATTCCCCCAGGGGAACCTTTCTCCAATAGAATCATTCCCTCAGGGAACCTTTCTCCAATAGAATCATTCCCCAGGGGAACCTTTCTCCAATAGAATCATTCCCTCAGGGGAACCTTTCTCCAATAGAATCTTTCCCCCAGGGAACCTTTCTCCAATAGAATCATTCCCCCAGGGAACCTTTCTCCAATAGGATCATTCCTCCAGGGGAACCTTTCTCCAATAGAATCATTCCCTCAGGGGAACCTTTCTCCAATAGAATCATTCCCCCAGGGGAACCTTTCTCCAATAGAATCATTCCTCCAGGGGAACCTTTCTCCAATAGAATCATTCCTCCAGGGGAACCTTTCTCCAATAGAATCATTCCCCCAGGGGATCCTTTCTCCAATAGAATTATTCCTCCAGGGGAACCTTTCTCCAGTAGAATCATTCCCCCAGGGGAACCTTTCTCCAATAGAATCATTCCCCCAGGGAACCTTTCTCCAATAGAATTACTCCCCCAGGGGAACCATTCTCCAAGAGAATCATTCCCCCAGGGGAACCTTTCTCCAATAGAATTATTCCCCCAGGGGAACCTTTCTCCAGTAGAATTATTCCCCCAGGGGAACCTTTCTCCAATAGAATCATTCCCCCAGGGGAACCTTTCTCCAATAGAATCATTCCTCCAGGGGAACCTTTCTCCAATAGAATCATCCCCCCAGGGGAACCTTTCTCCAATAGAATCATTCCCCCAGGGGAACCTTTCTCCAATAGAATCTTTCCCCCAGGGGAACCTTTCTCCAATAGAATCATTCCCCCAGGGGAACCTTTCTCCAATAGAATCATTCCCCCAGGGGAACCTTTCTCTAATAGAATCATTCCCCCAGTGGAACCTTTCTCCAATAGAATCATTCCCCCAGGGGAACCTTTCTCCAATAGAATCATTCCCTCAGGGGAACCTTTCTCCAATAGAATCTTTCCTCCAGGGGAACCTTTCTCCAATAGAATCATTCCCCCAGGGGAACCTTTCTCCAATAGAATCATTCCCTCAGGGGAACCTTTCTCCAATAGAATCATTCCCCCAGGGGAACCTTTCTCCAATAGAATCATTCCCCCATGGAAACCATTCTCCAATAGAATCATTCCCCCAGGGGAACCTTTCTCTAATAGAATCATTCCCCCAGGGGAACCTTTCTCCAATAGAATCATTCCCCCACGGGAACCTTTCTCCAATAGAATCATTCCCCCAGGGAACCTTTCTCCAAAGAATCATTCCCCCAGGGAACCTTTCTCCAATAGAATCATTCCCCCAGGGGAACCTTTCTCCAATAGAATCATTCCCCCAGGGAACCTTTCTCCAATAGAATCATTCCCCCAGGGGAACCTTTCTCCAATAGAACCATTCCCCCAGGGGAACCTTTCTCCAATAGAATCATTCCCCCAGGGGAAAATTTCTCCAAACGAATTATTCCCGCAGGGGAAGCTTTCTCCAATAGAATCATTCCCCCAGGGGAACCTTTCTCCAATTGAATCATTCCCCCAGGGGAACCTTTCTCCAATAGAATCATTCCCCCAGGGGAACCTTTCTCCAATAGAATCATTCCCCCAGGGGAACCTTTCTCCAATAGAATCATTCCTCCAGGGGAACCTTTCTCTAGTAGAATCATTCCCCCAGGGGAACCTTTCTCCAATAGAATCATTCCCCCAGGGGAACCTTTCTCTAATAGAATCATTCCCCCAGGGGAACCTTTCTCCATTAGAATCATTCCCCCAGGGGAACCTTTCTCCAATAGAATCATTCCCCCAGGGGAACCTTTGTCCAATAGAATCATTCCCCCAGGGGAACCTTTCTCCAATAGAATTATTCCCGCAGGGGAACCTTTCTCAAATAGAATCATTCCCCCAGGGGAACCTTTCTCCAATAGAATCATTCCCCCAGGGGAACCTTTCTCCAATAGAATCATTCCCCCAGGGGAACCTTTCTCCAATAGAATCATTCCCCCAGGGGAACCTTTCTCCAATAGAATCATTCCCCCAGGGGAACCTTTCTCCAATATAATTATTCCCGCAGGGGAACCTTTCTCAAATAGAATCATTCCCCCAGGGGAACCTTTCTCCAATAGAATCATTCCCCCAGGGGAACCTTTCTCCAATAGAATCATTCCCCCAGGGGAACCTTTCTCCAATAGAATCATTCCCCCAGGGGAACCTTTCTCCAATAGAATCTTTCCTCCAGGGGAACCTTTCTCCAATAGAATCATTCCCCCAGGGGAACCTTTCTCCAATAGAATCATTCCCCCAGGGGAACCTTTCTCCAATAGAATCATTCCCCCTTTCTCAAATAGAATCATTCCCCCAGAACCTTTCTCCAATAGAATCATTCCCCCAGGGGAACCTTTCTCCAATAGAATCATTCCCCCAGGGGAACCTTTCTCCAATAGAATCATTCCCCCAGGGAACCTTTCTCCAATAGAATCATTCCCCCAGGGGAACCTTTCTCCAATAGAATCATTCCCCCAGGGGAACCTTTCTCCAATAGAATCATTCCCCCAGGGGAACCTTTCTCCAATAGAATCATTCCCCCAGGGAACCTTTCTCCAATAGAATCATTCCCCCAGGGGAACCTTTCTCCAATAGAATCATTCCCCCAGGGGAACCTTTCTCCAATAGAATCATTCCTCCCAGGGGAACCTTTCTCCAATAGAATCATTCCTCCAGGGGAACCTTTCTCCAATAGAATCATTCCCCCAGGGAACCTTTCTCCAATAGAATCATTCCCCCAGGGAACCTTTTCTCCAATAGAATCATTCCCCCAGGGGAACCTTTCTCCAATAGAATCATTCCCCCAGGGGAACCTTTCTCCAATAGAATCATTCCCCCAGGGGAACCTTTCTCCAATAGAATCATTCCCTCAGGGGAACCTTTCTCCAACAGAATCATTCCCCCAGGGGAACCTTTCTCCAATAGAATCATTCCCCCATGGGAACCTTTCTCCAATAGAATCATTCCCCCAGGGGAACCTTTCTCTAATAGAATCATTCCCCCAGGGGAACCTTTCTCCAATAGAATCATTCCCCCACGGGAACCTTTCTCCAATAGAATCATTCCCCCAGGGGAACCTTTCTCCAAAAGAATCATTCCCCCAGGGGAACCTTTCTCCAATAGAATCATTCCCCCAGGGGAACCTTTCTCCAATAGAATCATTCCCCCAGGGGAACCTTTCTCCAATAGAACCATTCCCCCAGGGGAACCTTTCTCCAATAGAATCATTCCCCCAGGGGAACCTTTCTCCAAACGAATTATTCCCGCAGGGGAAGCTTTCTCCAATAGAATCATTCCCCCAGGGGAACCTTTCTCCAATAGAATCATTCCCCCAGGGGAACCTTTCTCCAATAGAATCATTCCCCCAGGGGAACCTTTCTCCAATAGAATCATTCCCCCAGGGGAACCTTTCTCCAATAGAATCATTCCCCCAGGGGAACCTTTCTCCAATAGAATCATTCCTCCAGGGGAACCTTTCTCTAATAGAATCATTCCCCCAGGGGAACCTTTCTCCAATAGAATCATTCCCCCAGGGGAACCTTTCTCTAATAGAATCATTCCCCCAGGGGAACCTTTCTCCATTAGAATCATTCCCCCAGGGGAACCTTTCTCCAATAGAATCATTCCCCAGGGGAACCTTTCTCCAATTGATTCATTCCCCCAGGGGAACCTTTCTCCAATAGAATTATTCCCGCAGGGGAACCTTTCTCAAATAGAATCATTCCCCCAGGGGAACCTTTCTCCAATAGAATCATTCCCCCAGGGGAACCTTTCTCCAATAGAATCATTCCCC
Source organism: Oncorhynchus masou masou (assembly GCF_036934945.1). Taxonomy (NCBI): domain Eukaryota; kingdom Metazoa; phylum Chordata; class Actinopteri; order Salmoniformes; family Salmonidae; genus Oncorhynchus; species Oncorhynchus masou. Next base: position 24,317 of record NW_027009527.1, on the reverse strand, counting down.
CAGGGGAACCTTTCTCCAATAGAATCTTTCCTCCAGGGGAACCTTTCTCCAATAGAATCATTCCCCCAGGGGAACCTTTCTCCAATAGAATCATTCCCCCACGGGAACCTTTCTCCAATAGAATCATTCCCCCAGCGGAACCTTTCTCCAATAGAATCATTCCCCCAGGGGAACCTTTCTCTAATAGAATCATTCCCCCAGGGGAACCTTTCTCCAATAGAATTATTCCCCCATGGGAACCTTTCTCCAATAGAATCATTCCCCCACGGGAACCTTTCTCCAATAGAATCATTCCCCCACGGGAACCTTTCTCCAATAGAATCATTCCATCACGGGAACCTTTCTCTAATAGAATCATTCCCCCAGGGGAACCTTTCTCCAATAGAATCATTCCCTCAGGGGAACCTTTCTCCAATAGAATCATTCCCCCAGGGGAACCTTTCTCTAATAGAATCATTCCCCCAGGGGAACCTTTCTCCAATAGAATCATTCCCCCAGGGGAACCTTTCTCTAATAGAATCATTCCCCCAGGGGAACCTTTCTCCAATAGAATTATTCCCCCAGGGGAACCTTTCTCCAATAGAATCATTCCCTCAGGGGAACCTTTCTCCAACAGAATCATTCCCCCAGGGGAACCTTTCTCCAATAGAATCATTCCCCCATGGGAACCTTTCTCCAATAGAATCATTCCCCCAGGGGAACCTTTCTCTAATAGAATCATTCCCCCAGGGAACCTTTCTCCAATAGAATCATTCCCCCACGGGAACCTTTCTCCAATAGAATCATTCCCCCAGGGGAACCTTTCTCCAAAAGAATCATTCCCCCAGGGGAACCTTTCTCCAATAGAATCATTCCCCCAGGGGAACCTTTCTCCAATAGAATCATTCCCCCAGGGGAACCTTTCTCCAATAGAACCATTCCCCCAGGGGAACCTTTCTCCAATAGAATCATTCCCCCAGGGAACCTTTCTCCAATAGAATCATTCCCCCAGGGAACCTTTCTCCAATAGAATCATTCCCCAGGGAACCTTTCTCCAATAGAATCATTCCCCCAGGGGAACCTTTCTCCAATAGAATCATTCCCCCAGGGAACCTTTCTCCAATAGAATCATTCCTCCAGGGGAACCTTTCTCCAATAGAATCATTCCCCCAGGGGAACCTTTCTCCAATAGAATCATTCCCCCAGGGGAACCTTTCTCCAATAGAATCATTCCCCCAGGGGAACCTTTCTCCAATAGAATCATTCCCCCAGGGGAACCTTTCTCCAATAGAATCATTCCCCAGGGGAACCTTTCTCCAATAGAATCATTCCCCCAGGGAACCTTTCTCCAATAGAATCATTCCCCCAGAACCTTTCTCAAATAGGGGAACCTCAATAGAATTATTCCCCAGGGGAACCTTTCTCAAATAGAATCATTCCCCCAGGGGAACCTTTCTCCAATAGAATCATTCCCCCAGGGGAACCTTTCTCCAATAGAATCATTCCCCCAGGGGAACCTTTCCAATAGAATCCAAACCTTTCTCCAATAGAATCTTTCCTCCAGGGAACCTTTCTCCAATAGAATCATTCCCCCAGGGGAACCTTTCTCCAATAGAATCATTCCCCCACGGGAACCTTTCTCCAATAGAATCATTCCCCCAGCGGAACCTTTCTCCAATAGAATCATTCCCCCAGGGGAACCTTTCTCTAATAGAATCATTCCCCCAGGGGAACCTTTCTCCAATAGAATTATTCCCCCATGGGAACCTTTCTCCAATAGAATCATTCCCCCACGGGAACCTTTCTCCAATAGAATCATTCCCCCACGGGAACCTTTCTCCAATAGAATCATTCCATCACGGGAACCTTTCTCTAATAGAATCATTCCCCCAGGGAACCTTTCTCCAATAGAATCATTCCCTCAGGGGAACCTTTCTCCAATAGAATCATTCCCCCAGGGGAACCTTTCTCTAATAGAATCATTCCCCCAGGGAACCTTTCTCCAATAGAATCATTCCCCCAGGGGAACCTTTCTCTAATAGAATCATTCCCCCAGGGGAACCTTTCTCCAATAGAATTATTCCCCCAGGGGAACCTTTCTCCAATAGAATCATTCCCCCACGGGAACCTTTCTCCAATAGAATCATTCCCCCACGGGAACCTTTCTCCAATAGAATCATTCCCCCACGGGAACCTTTCTCTAATAGAATCATTCCCCCAGGGGAACCTTTCTCCAATAGAATCATTCCCTCAGGGGAACCTTTCTCCAATAGAATCTTTCCCCCAGGGGAACCTTTCTCCAATAGAATCATTCCCCCAGGGGAACCTTTCTCCAGTAGAATCATTCCCCCAGGGGAACCTTTCTCCAATAGAATCATTCCCCCAGGGGAACCTTTCTCCAATAGAATCATTCCCCCAGGGGAACCTTTCTCCAATAGAATCATTCCCCCAGGGGAACCTTTCTCCAATAGAATCATTCCCCCAGGGGAACCTTTCTCCAATAGAATCATTCCCCCAGGGGAACCTTTCTCCAATAGAATCATTCCCCCAGGGGAACCTTTCTCCAATAGTTGTTTCAAAACAAATGTCCTTGTTAAACTTTGACACAAAGTAGTCCGTGATAAATAGCACAATATGTTTCATCTGAGTATTTGTTATAGTCAAAATAATCCATACATTAAGCTTTTTAATTTTTTTTTTTTTTTTTTACTCATAAACAAGTTGTATGAGCTCAGGTCAATAAGGCCTACAGGCCATCAATAGCAAGTGGAAGTTCAAAACTTGTAATGTTCACAAGAACTTAAGTTGATAAAAATATCCAACATTAGGTGATATTATATGTATTATTATGGATTTATAATCAGCTATAATGGGGAGGTCATTTTGGACCGGGAACACAGAATTAATTAACATGAATGAACACAACAGGAGGGTTACATTAAAAGCCCCATACCATTTAATTACTATAAAAGCCCCATACCATTTAATTACTTTAAAAGCCCCATACCATTTCATTACTTTGAAAGCCCAATACCATTTAATTACTTTAAAAGCCCCATACCATTTAATTACTTTGAAAGCCCCATACCATTTAATTGCTTTAAAAGCCCCATACCATTTAATTACTTTAAAAGCCCCATACCATTTAGTTACTTTGAAAGCCCAATACCATTTAATTACTTTAAAAGCCCTATACCATTTAATTACTTTGAAAGCCCCATACCATTTAATAACTTTAAAAGCCCCATACCATTTAATTACTTTAAAATCCCCATACTATTGAATTACTTTTAAAGCCCCATACCATTTAATTACTTTAAAAGCCCCATACCATTTCATTACTTCGAAAGCCCCATACCATTTAATTACTTTTAAAGCCCCATAACATTTAATTACTTTAAAAGCCCCATAACATTTAATTACTTTAAAATCCCCATACTGTTTAATTACTTTTAAAGCCCCATACCATTTAATTACTTTAAAAGCCCCATACCATTTCATTACTTTAAAAGCCCCATACCATTTCATTACTTTAAAAGCCACATACCATTTCATTACTATAAAAGCCCCATACCATTTAATTACTTTAAAAGCCCATACCATTTCATTACTTTAAAAGCCTCATACCATTTCCTTACTTTAAAAGCCCCATACCATTTCATAACTTTAAAAGCCCCATACCATTTAATTACTTTAAAAGCCCCACACCATTTCATTACTTTACTTATAAAGGTTTAGGATGGTTTGAGCTTATGTGAAGTTAACGTGATAATGTGATAACATGATTTCACATGTGAACTGTTACATGAAGTGTTCCAATAACATGTGTTCACATGTGAAATGTCACACAGTAGAGAGGACTGTAACCACAATGCCAGGACACTCCACAATTACACAGTAGAGAGGACTGTCACCACAATGCCAGGACACTCCACAATTACACAGTAGACAGGACTGTAAACCACAATGCCAGGACACTCCACAATTACACAGTAGACAGGACTGTAACCACAATGCCAGGACACTCCACAATTACACAGTAGAGAGGACTGTAACCACAATGCCAGGACACTCCACAATTACACACTAGAGAAGACTGTAACCACAATGCCAGGACACTCCACAATTACACAGTAGAGAGGACTGTCACCATGATGCAAGGACACTCCACAATTACACAGTAGAGAGGACTGTAACCAGAATGCCAGGACACTCCACAATTACACAGTAGACAGGACTGAAACCACAATGCCAGGACACTCCACAATTACACAGTAGAGAGGACTGTAACCACAATGCCAGGACACTCCACAATTACACAGTAGCGAAGACTGTAACCATGATGCCAGGACACTCCACAATTACACAGTAGAGAGGACTGTCACCACAATGCCAGGACACTCCACAATTACACAGTAGAGAGGACTGTCACCACAATGCCAGGACACTCCACAATTACTGTTATGTACTTGAGTGAAGACCCAAAAGCGGTTTTAACAGAAAACAGAGTTCTTTAATAAAAAAACAGGAATGGCATAAATCCTCTTCCAACGTAGTCAATGGAACAAAAGAACGTAGTATAATGCAGGATGCACCTGCCAGGCAGACTCCGACAGGATAGGACAAGGTGGAAGCAAACGGGACGACAGCTTGCTTCTAGTATCAAAAACACAAACAAGAATCAGACACTGAAAGTAGCAGGAACAGAGAGAGAAATAGAGACCTAATCAGAGGGGAAGAGAGAACAGGTGGGGAAAGAGTGAATGAGCTAGTTAGGGGAAATGTAGAACAGCTGAAGAATGAGAGACAGAGAAGGTAACCTAAAAGACCAGCAGAGAGAGACAGAGTGAAGAGAAAGGACAGGAACAGACATAACAAGACATGACAGTACCCCCCACTCACCGAGCGCCTCCTGGCGCACTCGAGGAGGAAACCTGGCGGCAACGGAGGAAATCATCGATCAGCGAACGGTCCAGCACGTCCCGAGAGGGAACCCAACTCCTCTCCTCAGGACCGTACCCCTCCCAATCCACTAGGTACTGATGACCACGGCCCCGAGGGCGCATGTCCAAAATCTTACGAACCCTGTAGATGGGTGCGCCCTCGACAAGGATGGGGGGGGGGAGGGACGAGCGGGGGGCGCGAAGAACGGGCTTAACACAGGAGACATGGAAGACCGGGTGAACGCGACGAAGATAGCGCGGGAGAAGAAGTCGCACTGCGACAGGATTAATGACCTGAGAAATACGGAACGGACCAATGAACCGCGGGGCCAACTTGCGAAAGCTGTCTTAAGGGAAGGTTCTGAGTGGAGAGCCATACTCTCTGACCGCAACAATATCTAGGACTCTTGGTCCTACGCTTATTAGCGGCCCTCACAGTCTGCGCCCTATTACGGCAAGTGCCGACCTGACCCCCTTCCAGGTGCGCTCGCAACGCTGGACAAAAGCCTGAGCGGAGGGGACGCAGGACTCGGCGAGCTGAGATGAGAACAGCGGAGGCTGGTACCCGAGGCTACACTGAAAGGGGATAGACCGGTAGCAGACGAGGGGCGAGTTGTGGCGTACTCTGCCCAGGGGAGCTGTTCTGACCAAGACGCAGGGTTACGAAAGAAAGACTGCGTAAAATGCGACCAACAGTCTGATTGGCCCGTTCGCTTGACCGTTAGACTGGGGATGAAAGCCGGACGAGAGACTGACGGAAGCCCCAATCAAACGGCAAAACTCCTCCAAAATTGAGACGTGAACTGCGGGCCTCTGTCGGAAACGACGTCAGACGGAAGGCCATGGTCGGGAAAACATTCTCGATAAATGATCTGAGCCGTCTCCTTAGCAGAAGGGAGCTTATCGAGAGGAATGAAATGAGCCGCCTTAGAGAATCTATCGACAACCGTAAGAATAACTGTCTTCCCCGCTGATGAAGGCAGTCCGGTGATAAAATCTAAAGCGATGTGAGACCACGGTCGAGAGGGAATGGGAAGCGGTCTGAGACGGCCGGCAGGAGGAGAGTTCCCAGATTTAGTCTGCGCGCAGACCGAACAAGCGGCGACAAATCGACGCGCGTCACGTTCCCGAGTGGGCCACCAGAAACGCTGGCGAATGGAAGCGAGCGTACCCCGAACGCCGGGGTGGCCGGCCTAACTTGGCAGAGTGGGCCCACTGAAGAACGGCCGGACGAGTAGGAACGGGGAACGAACAGAAGGTTCCTAGGACAAGCTCGCGGCGACGGAGTGTGAGCGAGTGCTTGCTTTACCTGCCTCTCAATTCCCCAGACAGACAACCCGACAACACGCCCGTCAGGGAGAATCCCCTCGGGGGTCGGTGGAGACCTCAGAAGAACTGAAGAGAG
>NW_027009527.1:0-17490 GCF_036934945.1 Oncorhynchus masou masou | reverse complement strand
AGTCCAGTCCTGTCTACTGTGTAATTGTGGAGTGTCCTGGCATTGTGGTGACAGTCCTCTCTACTGTGTAATTGTGGAGTGTCCTGGCATTGGAGTGTGGTGACAGTCCTGTCTACTGTGTAATTGTGGAGTGTCCTGGCATTGTGGTGACAGTCCTCTCTACTGTGTAATTGTGGAGTGTCCTGGCATTGTGGTGACAGTCCTGTCTACTGTGTAATTGTGGAGTGTCCTGGCATTGTGGTGACAGTCCTGTCTACTGTGTAATTGTGGAGTGTCCTGGCATTGTGGTGACAGTCCTCTCTACTGTGTAATTGTGGAGTGTCCTGGCATTGTGGTGACAGTCCTGTCTACTGTGTAATTGTGGAGTGTCCTGGCATTGTGGTGACAGTCCTCTCTACTGTGTAATTGTGGAGTGTCCTGGCATTGTGGTGACAGTCCTCTCTACTGTGTAATTGTGGAGTGTCCTGGCATCATGGTGGTGACAGTCCGTCTACTGTGTAATTGTGGAGTGTCCTGGCAGTCCTCTCTACTGTGTAATTGTGGAGTGTCCTGGCATTGTGGTGACAGTCCTGTCTACTGTGTAATTGTGGAGTGTCCTGGCATTGTGGTGACAGTCCTCTCTACTGTGTAATTGTGGAGTGTCCTGGCATTGTGGTTACAGTCCTCTCTACTGTGTAATTGTGGAGTGTCCTGGCATTGTGGTGACAGTCCTGTCTACTGTGTAATTGTGGAGTGTCCTGGCATTGTGGTGACAGTCCTCTCTACTGTGTAATTGTGGAGTGTCCTGGCATTGTGGTTACAGTCCTGTCTACTGTGTAATTGTGGAGTGTCCTGGCATCATGGTTACAGTCCTGTCTACTCTGTAATTGTGGAGTGTCCTGGCATTGTGGTGACAGTCCTGTCTACTGTGTAATTGTGGAGTGTCCTGGCATTGTGGTTACAGTCCTGTCTACTGTGTAATTGTGGAGTGTCCTGGCATCATGGTTACAGTCTTCGCTACTGTGTAATTGTGGAGTGTCCTGGCATTCTGGTTACAGTCCTCTCTACTGTGTAATTGTGGAGTGTCCTGGCATCATGGTTACAGTCCTCTCTACTGTGTAATTGTGGAGTGTCCTGGCATTCTGGTTACAGTCCTGTCTACTGTGTAATTGTGGAGTGTCCTGGCATTGTGTTGACAGTCCTCTCTACTGTGTAATTGTGGAGTGTCCTGGCATTGTGGTGACAGTCCTGTCTACTGTGTAATTGTGGAGTGTCCTGGCATCATGGTGACAGTCCTGTCTACTGTGTAATTGTGGAGTGTCCTTGCATTGTGGTTACAGTCTTCTCTACTGTGTAATTGTGGAGTGTCCTGGCATTGTGGTTACAGTCCTCTCTACTGTGTAATTGTGGAGTGTCCTGGCATTGTGGTGACAGTCCTCTCTACTGTGTAATTGTGGAGTGTCCTGGCATTGTGGTGACAGTCCTCTCTACTGTGTAATTGTGGAGTGTCCTGGCATTGTGGTTACAGTCCTGTCTACTGTGTAATTGTGGAGTGTCCTGGCATCATGGTTACAGTCTTCTCTACTGTGTAATTGTGGAGTGTCCTGGCATTGTGGTTACAGTCCTCTCTACTGTGTAATTGTGGAGTGTCCTGGCATTCTGGTTACAGTCCTCTCTACTGTGTAATTGTGGAGTGTCCTGGCATCATGGTTACAGTCTTCGCTACTGTGTAATTGTGGAGTGTCCTTGCATCATGGTTACAGTCTTCTCTACTGTGTAATTGTGGAGTGTCCTGGCATTCTGGTTACAGTCATGTCTACTGTGTAATTGTGGAGTGTCCTGGCATTGTGGTTACAGTCTTCTCTACTGTGTAATTGTGGAGTGTCCTGGCATTGTGGTTTACAGTCCTGTCTACTGTGTAATTGTGGAGTGTCCTGGCATTGTGGTGACAGTCCTCTCTACTGTGTAATTGTGGAGTGTCCTGGCATTGTGGTTACAGTCCTCTCTACTGTGTGACATTTCACATGTGAACATATGTTATTGGAACACTTCATGTAACAGTTCACATGTGAAATCATGTTATCACATTATCACGTTAACTTCACATAAGCTCAAACCATCCTAAACCTTTATACGTAAAGTAATGAAATGGTGTGGGGCTTTTAAAGTAATTAAATGGTATGGGGCTTTTAAAGTTATGAAATGGTATGGGGCATTTTAAAGTAATGAAATGGTATGAGGCATTGTTTAAAGTAATGAAATGGTATGGGCATTTTGACAGCAATTAAATGGTATGGGGCATTTTAAAGTAATGTAAATGGTATGGGGCATTTTTAAAGTAATGAAATGGTATGGGGTGTTTAAAGTAATGAAATGGTATGGGGCATCATTTAAAGTAATTAAATGGTATGGGGCTTTAAAAGTAATTAAACAGTATGTGGTGATTTTAAAGTAATTGGAGTGTTATGGGGCTTTTAAAGTAATTAAATGTTATGGGGTCCTGTTAAAAGTCTCCTAATTAAATGGTATGGGGCTTTGTGGTTTACAGTAATGAAATGGTATGGGGCTTTAAAGTTATCAATTCACGTTAACTTTGTATGGGGCTTTAAGTAAAGTAATGCAATAGTATGGGGATTTTTAAAGTAGTTAAATGGTATGGGGCTTTAAAGTTATTAAATGGTATGGGGCTTTCAAAGTAATTAAATGGTATAGGGCTTTTTTTAAAGTAATTAAATGGTATTGGGCTTTAAAGTAACTAAATGGTATGGGGTTTTTAAAGTAATTAAATGGTATGGGGCTTTTAAAGTAATTAAATGGTATGGGGCTTTCAAAGTAATTAAATGGTATGGGGCTTTTAAAGTAATTAAATGGTATGGGGCTTTCAAAGTAATTAAATGGTGTGGGGCTTTTAAAGTAATTAAATGGTATTGGGCTTTCAAAGTAATGAAATGGTATGGGGCTTTTAAAGTAATTAAATGGTATGGGGCTTTAAAAGTAATTAAATAGTATGGGGATTTTAAAGTAACTAAATGGTATGGGGCTTTTAAAGTTATTAAATGGTATGGGGCTTTCAAAGTAATTAAATGGTATAGGGCTTTTAAAGTAATTAAATGGTATTGGGCTTTCAAAGTAACTAAATGGTATGGGGCTTTTAAAGTAATTAAATGGTATGGGGTTTTAAAGTAATTAAATGGTATGGGGGCTTTCAAAGTAATTAAATGGTATGGGGCTTTTAAAGTAATTAAATGGTATGGGGCTTTCAAAGTAATTAAATGGTATGGGGCTTTTAAAGTAATTAAATGGTATTGGGCTTTCAAAGTAATGAAATGGTATGGGGCTTTTAAAGTAATTAAATGGTATGGGGCTTTTATAGTAATTAAATGGTATGGGGCTTTTAATGTAACCCTCCTGTTGTGTTCATTCATGTTAATTAATTCTGTGTTCCCGGTCCAAAATGACCTCCCCATTATAGCTGATTATAAATCCATAATAATACATATATTATCACCTAATGTTGTGTTGGATATTTTTATCAACTTAAGTTCTTGTGAACATTACACGTTTTGAACTTCCACTTGCTATTTATGGCCTGTAGGCCTTATTGACCTGAGCTCATACAACTTGTTTATGAGTAAAAAAATAAAAATTAAAAAATTAAAAAGCTTAATGTATGGATTATTTTGACTATAACAAATACTCAGATGAAACATATTGTGCTATTTATCACGGACTACTTTGTGTCAAAGTTTAACAAGGACATTTGTTTTGAAACAACTATTGGAGAAAGGTTCCCTGGGGAATGATTCTATTGGAGAAAGGTTCCCTGGGGGAATGATTCTATTGGAGAAAGGTTCCCCTGGGGGAATGATTCTATTGGAGAAAGGTTCCCTGGGGGAATGATTCTATTGAGAAAGGTTCCCCTGGGGGAATGATTCTATTGGAGAAAGGTTCCCCTGGGGGAATGATTCTATTGGAGAAAGGTTCCTGGGGGAATGATTCTATTGAGAAAGGTTCTGGGGGGATTCTATTGAGAAAGGTTCCCTGGGGGAATGATTCTATTGGAGAAAGGTTCCTCTGGGGGAATGATTCTATTGAGAAAGGTTCCCCTGGGGGAATGATTCTATTGGAGAAAGGTTCCCCTGGGGGAATGATTCTATTGGAGAAAGGTTCCCTGGGGGAATGATTCTATTGGAGAAAGGTTCTGGGGGAATGATTCTATTGGAGAAAGGTTCCCCTGAGGGAATGATTCTATTGAGAAAGGCCCTGGGGGAATGATTCTATTAGAGAAAGGTTCTGGGGGGAATGATTCTATTGGAGAAAGGTTCCCTGGGGGAATGATTCTATTGGAGAAAGGTTCCTCTGGGGGAATAATTCTATTGGAGAAAGGTTCCCTGGGGGAATGATTCTATTGAGAAAGGTTCCCTGGGGGAATGATTCTATTGGAGAAAGCTTCCCGTGGGGAATGATTCTTATTGGAGAAAGGTTCCCCTGGGGGAATGATTCTATTGGAGAAAGGTTCCCTGGAGGAAAGATTCTATTGGAGAAAGGTTCCCCTGGAGGAATGGTTCTATTGGAGAAAGGTTCCCCTGGGGGAATGATTCTATTGAGAAAGGTTCCCCTGGGGGAATGATTCTATTGGAGAAAGGTTCCCGTGGGGGAATGATTCTATTGGAGAAAGGTTCCCCTGGGGGAATGATTCTATTGGAGAAAGGTTCCCTGGAGGAAAGATTCTATTGGAGAAAGGTTCCCTGGAGGAATGGTTATATTGGAGAAAGGTTCCCCTGGGGGAATGATTCTATTGGAGAAAGGTTCCCTGGGGGAATGATTCTATTGGAGAAAGGTTCTCTGGGGGAATGATTCTATTGGAGAAAGCTTCTGGAGGAATAATTATTTTGGAGAAAGGTTTCTGGGGGAATGATTCTATTGGAGAAAGGTTCCCTGGGGGAATGATTCTATTGGAGAAAGGTTCTGGGGGAATGATTCTATTGAGAAAGGTTCTGGGAATAATTTACTGGTGGGGAAATGATTCTACTGGAGAAAGGTTCCCTTGGGGGAATGATTCTATTAGAGAAAGGTTCCCCTGGGGGAATGATTCTATTGGAGAAAGGTTCCTGTGGGGGAATGATTCTATTGGAGAAAGGTTTCCCTGGGGGAATGATTCTATTGGAGAAAGGTTCTGAGGGAATGATTCTATTGAGAAAGGTTCCCCTGGGGGAATGATTCTATTGGAGAAAGGTTCCCTGGAGGAAAGATTCTATTGGAGAAAGGTTCCCCTGAGGGAATGATTCTATTGGAGAAAGGTTCCCTGGGGGAATGATTCTATTGGAGAAAGGTTCCACTGGGGGAATGGGATTCTATTGGAGAAAGGTTCTGGGGGAATGGTTCTTACTGAGAAAGGTTCCCTGGGGGAATGATTCTATTGGAGAAAGGTTCCCTGGGGGAATGATTCTATTGGAGAAAGGTTCCCTGGGGGAATGATTCTATTGGAGAAAGGTTCTGGAGGAATGATTCTATTGGAGAAAGGTTCCCCTTGGGGGAATGATTCTATTGGAGAAAGGTTCCCCTGGGGGAATAATTCTACTGGAGAAAGGTTCCCCTGGGGGAATAATTCTATTGGAGAAAGGTTCCCCTGGGGGAATAATTCTATTGGAGAAAGGTTCCCCTGGGGGAATGATTCTATTGGAGAAAGGTTCCCCTGGGGGAGTAATTCTATTGGAGATAGGTTCCCTGGGGGAATGGGATTCTATTGGAGAAAGGTTCCCCTGGGGGAATGATTCTACTGGAGAAAGGTTCCCTGAGGAATAATTCTATTGGAGAAAGGTTCCCTGGGGGAATGATTCTATTGGAGAAAGGTTCCCATGGGGGAATGATTCTATTGGAGAAAGGTTCTGGGGGAATGATTCTATTGGAGAAAGGTTCCCTGGAGGAAAGATTCTATTGGAGAAAGGTTCCCCTGGAGGAATGGTTCTATTGGAGAAAGGTTCCCCTGGGGGAATGATTCTATTGAGAAAGGTTCCCTGGGGGAATGATTCTATTGGAGAAAGGTTCCCTGGGGAATGATTCTATTTGAGAAAGGTTCCCTGCGGGAATAATTCTATTGAGAAAGGTTCCCTGGGGGAATGATTCTATTGGAGAAAGGTTCCCCTGGGGGAATGATTCTATTGGAGAAAGGTTCCCTGGGGGAATGATTCTATTGGAGAAAGGTTCCCTGGGGGAATGATTCTATTGGAGAAAGGTTCTGGGGGAATGATTCTATTGAGAAAGCTTCCACTGCGGGAATAATTTTGGAGAAAGGTTCCCTGGGGGAATGATTCTATTGGAGAAAGGTTCCCCTGGGGGAATGATTCTATTGGAGAAAGGTTCTGGGGGAATGATTCTATTGGAGAAAGGTTCCCGTGGGGGAATGATTCTATTGGAGAAAGGTTCCCTGGGGGAATGATTCTATTAGAGAAAGGTTCTGGGGAATGATTCTATTGGAGAAAGTTCCCTGGGGGAATGATTCTATTGGAGAAAGGTTCTGGGGGAATGATCATTGGAGAAAGGTTCCCTGAGGGAATGATTCTATTGGAGAAAGGTTCCACTGGGGGAATGATTCTATTGGAGAAAGGTTCCCTGGGGGAATGATTCTATTGGAGAAAGGTTCCCTGAGGGAATGATTCTATTGGAGAAAGGTTCTGGGGAATGATTCTATTGGAGAAAGGTTCCCTGGGGGAATGATTCTATTGGAGAAAGGTTCTGGGGAATGATTCTATTGGAGAAAGGTTCTGGGGGAATGATTCTATTGGAGAAAGGTTCCCTGGGGGAATGTGGAGAAATTCTATTGGAGAAAAGTTCCCCTGGGGGAATGATTCTATTGGAGAAAGGTTCCCCTGGGGGAATGGTTCTATTGGAGAAAGGTTCTGGGGAATGATTCTATTGGAGAAAGGTTCCCTGGGGAATGATTCTATTGTAGAAAGGTTCCCATGGGGGAATGATTCTATTGGAGAAAGGTTCCCTGGGGGAATGATTCTATTGGAGAAAGGTTCCCTGGGGGAATGGTTCTATTGGAGAAAGGTTCCCCTGGGGAATGATTCTATTGGAGAAAGGTTCCCTGGGGAATGATCTATTGGAGAAAGGTTCCCCTGGGGGAATGATTCTATTGGAGAAAGGTTCCCCTGGGGAATAATGATTCTATTGGAGAAAGGTTCCCTGGGGGAATGATTCTATTGGAGAAAGGTTCCCCTGGGGGAATGATTCTATTGGAGAAAGGTTCCCCTGGGGGAATGATTCTATTGGAGAAAGGTTCCTGGGGGAATGATTCTATTGGAGAAAGGTTCATGGGGGAATGATTCCTGGGGGAATAATTCTATTGGAGAAAGGTTCCCCTGGGGGAATGATTCTGGGGGAATGATTCTATTGGAGAAAGGTTTGGAGAAAGGTTCCCGTGGTGGAATGATTCTATTGAGAAAGGTTCCCTGGGGGAATGATTCTATTGGAGAAAGGTTCCCTGGGGGGGGAAATGGGGGAATGATTCTATTGAGAAAGGTTCCCTGGGGGAATGGGATTCTATTGAGAAAGGTTCCCATGGGGGAATGATTCTTATTGGAGAAAGGTTGCCTGGAGGAAAGATTCTGGGGGAATGATTCTATTGGAGAAAGGTTCTGGGGAATGATTCTATTGGAGAAAGGTTCCCCTGGGGAATGATTCTATTAGAGAAAGGTTCCCTGGGGGAATGATTCTATTGGAGAAATGTTCCTCGGTGGGGGAATGATTCTATTGGAGAAAGGTTCCCCTGGAGGAAAGATTCTATTGGAGAAAGGTTCCCCTGAGGGAATGATTCTATTGGAGAAAGGTTCCCCTGGGGGAATGATTCTATTGAGAAAGGTTCCACTGGGGGAATGATTCTATTGGAGAAAGGTTCTGGGGGAATAATTTACTGTAGAAAGGTTCCCCTGGGGAATGATTCTATTGGAGAAAGGTTCTGGGGGAATGATTCTATTGGAGAAAGGTTCCCCTGGGGAATGATTCTATTGGAGAAAGGTTCCCCTGGGGAGTATTCTATTGGAGAAAGGTTCTGGGGGAATGATTCTGTTGGAGAAAGGTTCCCTACTGGGAGAATAATTCTATTGAGAAAGGTTCCCCTGGGGGAATAATTTATTGAGAAAGGTTCTGGGGGAATGATTCTGTTGGAGAAAGGTTCCCCTGGGGGAGTAATTTATTGAGAAAGGTTCTGGGGGAATGATTCTATTGAGAAAGGTTCTGGGGGAATGATTCTACTGGAGAAAGGTTCCCCTGAGGAATAATTTATTGGAGAAAGGTTCCCCTGGGGGAGTGATTCTATTGGAGAAAGGTTCCCCTGGAGGAATGATTCTATTGGAGAAAGGTTCCCCTGGAGGAATGAGTCTATTGGAGAAAGGTTCCCCTGAGGGAATGATTCTATTGGAGAAAGGTTCCCCTGGAGGAAAGATTCTATTGGAGAAAGGTTCCCCTTGAGGAAAGATTCTATTGGAGAAAGGTTCCCCTGGAGGAAAGGTTCTATTGGAGAAAGGTTCCCCTGGAGGAATGGTTCTATTGGAGAAAGGTTCCCCTGAGGGAATGATTCTATTGGAGAAAGGTTCCCGTGGGGGAATTATTCTATTGGAGAAAGGTTCCCCTGGGGGAATGATTCTAATGGAGAAAGGTTCCCCTGGAGGAAAGATTCTATTGGAGAAAGGTTCCCCTGGAGGAATGGTTCTATTGGAGAAAGGTTCCCCTGGGGGAATGATTCTATTGGAGAAAGGTTCCCCTGGGGGAATGATTCTATTAGAGAAAGGTTCTGGGGGAATTATTCTATTTGAAAAGGTTCTGAGGGAATGATTCTATTGGAGAAAGGTTCCCCTGGGGGAATGATTCTATTTGAGAAAGGTTCCTCTGGGGGAATGATTCTATTGGAGAAAGGTTCCCTGGGGGAATGATTCTATTGGAGAAAGGTTCCCCTGGGGGAATGATTCTATTGAGAAAGGTTCCCTGGGGGAATGATTCTATTGGAGAAAGGTTCCCCTGGGGGAATGATTCTATTAGAGAAAGGTTCCCTGGGGGAATGATTCTATTGGAGAAAGGTTCCCTGGGGGAATGATTCTATTGGAGAAAGGTTCCCTGGGGAATGATTCTATTGGAGAAAGGTTCCCCTGGGGGAATGATTCTATTGGAGAAAGGTTCTGGGGGAATGATTCTATTGGAGAAAGGGAGGAATGATTCTATTGGAGAAAGGTTCCCCTGGGGGAATGATTCTATTGGAGAAAGGTTCCCTGGGGGAATGATTCTATTGGAGAAAGGTTCCACTGGGGAATGATTCTATTGGAGAAAGGTTCCCCTGGGGGAATGATTCTATTGGAGAAAGGTTCCCTGATTCTATTGGAGAAAGGGGAATGATTCTATTGGAGAAAGGTTCCCCTGGGGGAATGATTCTATTGGAGAAAGGTTCCACTGGGGGAATGATTCTATTGGAGAAAGGTTCCCTGGGGGAATGATTCTATTGAGAAAGGTTCCCCTGGGGAATGATTCTATTGGAGAAAGGTTCCCTGGGGGAATGATTCTATTGGAGAAAGGTTCTGGGGGAATGATTCTATTGGAGAAAGGTTCCCTGGGGGAATGATTCTATTGAGAAAGGTTCCCCTGGGGAATGATTCTATTGGAGAAAGGTTCCCTGGGGGAATGATTCTATTGGAGAAAGGTTCCCCTGGGGGAATGATTCTATTGGAGAAAGGTTCTGGGGGAATGATTCTATTGGAGAAAGGTTCCCTGGGGGAATGATTCTATTGGAGAAAGGTTCCCTGGGGGAATGATTCTATTGGAGAAAGGTTCCCCTGGGGGAATGATTCTATTGGAGAAAGGTTCCCCTGGGGGAATGATTCTATTGGAGAAAGGTTCCCTGGGGGAATGATTCTATTGGAGAAAGGTTCCCTGGAGGAAAGATTCTATTGGAGAAAGGTTCCCCTGAGGGAATGATTCTATTGAGAAAGGTTCCCTGGGGGAATGATTCTATTGGAGAAAGGTTCCCTGGGGGAATGATTCTATTGGAGAAAGGTTCTGGGGGAATGATTCTATGGAGAAAGGTTCCCCTGGGGGAATGATTCTATTGGAGAAAGGTTCCCCTGGGGGAATGATTCTATTGAGAAAGGTTCCCTGGGGGAATGATTCTATTGGAGAAAGGTTCCCTGGGGGAATGATTCTATTGGAGAAAGGTTCCCTGGGGGAATGATTCTATTGGAGAAAGGTTCCCTGGGGAATGATTCTATTGGAGAAAGGTTCCCTGGGGGAATGATTCTATTGGAGAAAGGTTCCCCTGGGGGAATGATTCTATTGGAGAAAGGTTCTGGGGGAATGATTTATTGGAGAAAGGTTCTGGGGGAATGATTCTATTGGAGAAAGGTTCCCTGGGGGAATGATTCTATTGGAGAAAGGTTCCCTGGGGGAATAATTCTATTGGAGAAAGGCACCTGGGGGAATGATTCTATTGAGAAAGGTTCCCCTGGGGGAATGATTCTATTGGAGAAAGGTTCTGGGGGAATGATTCTATTGGAGAAAGGTCCCTGGGGGAATGATTCTATTGGAGAAAGGTTCCCTGGGGGAATGATTCTATTGGAGAAAGGTTCCCCTGGGGGAATGATTCTATTGGAGAAAGGTTCCCTGGGGGAATGATTCTATTGGAGAAAGGTTCTGGGGGAATGATTCTATTGGAGAAAGGTTCCCTGGGGGAATGATTCTATTGGAGAAAGGTTCCCTGGGGATGATTCTATTGAGAAAGGTTCCCTGGAGGGAATGATTCTATTGGAGAAAGGTTCCCTGGGGGAATGATTCTATTGGAGAAAGGTTCCCTGGGGGAATGATTCTATTGGAGAAAGGTTCCCCTGGGGGAATGATTCTATTGGAGAAAGGTTCCCCTGGGGGAATGATTCTATTGGAGAAAGGTTTCTGGGGAATGATTCTATTGGAGAAAGGTTCTGGAGGGAAGATTCTATTAGAGAAAGGTTCCCCCTGGGGGAATGATTCTATTGGAGAAAGGTTCCCTGGGGGAATGATTCTATTGGAGAAAGGTTCTGGGGGAATGATTCTATTGGAGAAAGGTTCCCTGGGGGAATGATTCTATTGAGAAAGGTTCCCCTGGGGGATGATTCTATTGGAGAAAGGTTCCCCTGGGGGAATGATTCTATTGGAGAAAGGTTCCTGAGGGAATGATTCTATTGGAGAAAGGTACCCTGGGGGAATGATTCTATTGGAGAAAGGTTCCCTGGGGAATGATTCTATTGGAGAAAGGTTCCCTGGGGGAATGATTCTATTGGAGAAAGGTTCTCTGGGGGAATGATTCTATTGAGAAAGGTTCCCTGAGGGAATGATTCTATTGGAGAAAGGTTCCTCTGGGGGAATGATTCTATTGAGAGAAAGGTTCTGAGGGAATGATTCTATTGAGAAAGGTTCCCTGAGGGAATGATTCTATTGAGAAAGGTTCTGGGGGAATGATTCTATTGGAGAAAGGTTCCCTGAGGGAATGATTCTATTGGAGAAAGGTTCCCTGGGGGAATGATTCTATTGGAGAAAGGTTCTGGGGGAATGATTCTATTGAGAAAGTTCCCTGGGGGAATGATTCTATTGAGAAAGGTTCCCCTGGGGGAATGATTCTATTGAGAAAGGTTCCCCGTGGGGGAATGATTCTATTGGAGAAAGGTTCCCCTGGGGGAATGATTCTATTGGAGAAAGGTTCCCCTGGGGGAATGATTCTATTGGAGAAAGGTTCCCCTGGGGGAATGATTCTATTGGAGAAAAGTTCTGGGGGAATGATTCTATTGGAGAAAGGTTCCCTGGGGGAATGATTCTATTGAGAAAGGTTCCATGGGGGAATGATTCTATTGGAGAAAGGTTCCCCTGGGGAAAGATTCTATTAGGAGAAAGGTTCTGAGGGAATGATTCTATTGGAGAAAGGTTCCCTGGGGGAATGATTCTATTGGAGAAAGGTTCCCTGGGGGAATGATTCTATTGAGAAAGGTTCCCTGGGGGAATGATTCTATTGGAGAAAGGTTCCCCTGGGGAATGATTCTATTGGAGAAAGGTTCCCCCTGGGGGAATGATTCTATTGGAGAAAGGTTCCCTGGGGGAATGATTCTATTGGAGAAAGGTTCCCTGGGGGAATGATTCTATTGGAGAAAGGTTCCCTGGGGGAATGATTCTATTGAGAAAGGTTCCACTGGGGGAATGATTCTATTGGAGAAAGGTTCCCTGGGGGAATGATTCTATTGGGAAAGGTTCCCTGGGGAATGATTCTATTGAGAGGTTCCCTGAGGGAATGATTCTATTGGAGAAAGGCCCTGGGGGAATGATTCTATTGGAGAAAGGTTCCCCTGGAGGAAATGATTCTATTGGAGAAAGGTTCCCTGAGGGAATGATTCTATTGGAGAAAGGTTCCCCTGGGGGAATGATTCTATTGGAGAAAGGTTCCCTGGGGGAATGATTCTATTGGAGAAAGGTTCCCTGGGGGAATGATTCTATTGGAGAAAGGTTCCCTGGGGGAATGATTCTATTGGAGAAAGGTTCCCCTGGGGGAATGATTCTATTGGAGAAAGGTTCCCTGGGGGATGATTCTATTGGAGAAAGGTTCCCCCTGAGGGAATGATTCTATTGGAGAAAGGTTCCCTGGGGGAATGATTCTATTGGAGAAAGGTTCTGGGGGAATAATTCTATTGGAGAAAGGTTCCCTGGGGGAATGATTCTATTGGAGAAAGGTTCCCTGGGGGAATGATTCTATTGGAGAAAGGTTCCCTGGGGGAATGATTCTATTGGAGAAAGGTTCTGGGGGAATGATTCTATTGAGAAAGGTTCCCTGGGGGAATGATTCTATTGGAGAAAGGTTCCCTGGGGGAATGATTCTATTGAGAAAGCTGGGGGAATGATTCTATTGGAGAAAGGTTCCCCTGGGGGAATGATTCTATTGGAGAAAGGTTCCCTGGGGGAATGATTCTATTGGAGAAAGGTTCCTCTGGGGAAATTGGAGAAAGGTTCTGGGGAATGATTCAATTCTGGGGGAATGATTCTATTGAGAAAGGTTCCCTGGGGGAATGATTCTATTGGAGAAAGGTTCCCCTGGGGGAATGATTCTATTGAGAAAGGTTCCCTGGGGGAATGATTCTACTGGAGAAAGGTTCCCTGGGGGAATGATTCTATTGGAGAAAGGTTCTGGGGGAATGATTCTATTGAGAAAGGTTCCCTGGGGGAATGATTCTATTGGAGAAAGGTTCCCTGGGGGAATGATTCTATTGGAGAAAGGTTCCCTGGGGGAATGATTCTATTGAGAAAGGTTCTGGGGGAATGATTCTATTGGAGAAAGGTTCTGGGGGAATGATTCTATTGGAGAAAGGTTCCCTGGGGGAATGATTCTATTGGAGAAAAGGTTCCCGTGGGGGAATGATTCTACTGAGAAAGGTTCCCTGGGGGAATGATTCTATTAGAGAAAGGTTCCCTGGGGGAATGATTCTATTGAGAAAGGTTCCCGTGGGGGAATGATTCTATTGGAGAAAGGTTCCCTGGGGGAATGATTCTATTGGAGAAAGGTTCCCCTGAGGGAATGATTCTATTGGAGAAAGGTTCCCCTGGGGGAATGATTCTATTGGAGAAAGGTTCCCCTGGAGGAAAGATTCTATTGGAGAAAGGTTCCCCTGAGGGAATGATTCTATTGGAGAAAGGTTCCCCTGGGGGAATGATTCTATTGGAGAAAGGTTCCACTGGGGGAATGATTCTATTGGAGAAAGGTTCCCCTGGGGGAATAATTCTACTGTAGAAAGGTTCCCTGGGGGAATGATTCTATTGGAGAAAGGTTCCCTGGGGGAATGATTCTATTGAGAAAGGTTCCCCTGAGGGAATGATTCTATTGGAGAAAGGTTCTGGGGGAATGATTCTATTGGAGAAAGGTTCCCTGGGGGAATGATTCTATTGGAGAAAGGTACCCCTGAGGGAATGATTCTATTGGAGAAAGGTTCCCCTGGGGGAATGATTCTATTGGAGAAAAAAGGTTCCCCTGGGGGAATGATTCTATTGGAGAAAGGTTCCCCTGGGGGAATGATTCTATTGGAGAAAGGTTCCCCTGGGGGAATGATTCTATTGGAGAAAGGTTCCCCTGGGGGAATGATTCTATTGGAGAAAAAGGGAATGGTTCCCTGGGGGAATGATTCTATTGGAGAAAGGTTCTGGGGGGGATTCTATTGGAGAAAGGTTCTGGGAAAGATTCTATTGGAGAAAGGTTCCCCTGGGGGAATGATTCTATTGGAGAAAGGTTCCCCTGGGGAATAATTCTCATTGGAGAAAGGTTCCCTGGGGGAATGATTCTATTGGAGAAAGGTTCCCCTGGGGGAATGATTCTACTGGAGAAAGGTTCCCTGGGGGAATGATTCTATTGGAGAAAGGTTCCCCTGGGGGAATGATTCTATTGAGAAAGGTTCCCCTGGGGAATGATTCTATTGGAGAAAGGTTCCCTGGGGGAATGATTCTATTGGAGAAAGGTTCCCCTGGGGGAATGATTCTATTGGAGAAAGGTTCCCCTGGGGGAATGATTCTATTGGAGAAAGGTTCCCTGGGGGAATGATTCTATTGGAGAAAGGTTCCCCTGGGGGAATGATTCTATTTGAGAAAGGTTCCTCTGAGGGAATGATTCTATTGGAGAAAGGTTCTGGGGGAATGGATTCTATTGGAGAAAGGTTCCCCTGGGGGAATGATTCTATTGGAGAAAGGTTCCCTGGGGGAATGATTCTATTGGAGAAAGGTTCCCTGGGGGAATGATTCTATTGGAGAAAGGTTCCCCTGGGGGAATGATTCTATTGAGAGAAAGGTTCCCCTTGGGGAATGATTCTATTGGAGAAAGGTTCCCTGCGGGAATGGGATTATTTTGGGAAAGGTTCCCCTGGGGGAATGATTCTATTGGAGAAAGGTTCCCTGGGGGAATGATTCTATTGGAGTAAGGTTCTGGGGGAATGATTCTATTGGAGAAAGGTTCCTGAGGGAATGATTCTATTGGAGAAAGGTTCCCTGGGGGAATGATTCTATTGGAGAAAGGTTCCCTGAGGAAAGATTCTATTGAGAAAGGTTCTGAAGGAATGATTCTATTGAGAAAGGTTCTCAAATGATTTACTGAGAAAGGTTCAACTGGGGAATGATTCTATTGAGAAAGGTTCTGGGGGAATGATTCTATTGGAGAAAGGTTCTGGGGGGGATGATTCTATTGGAGAGGTTCTGGAGGAATGATTCTATTGGAGAAAGGTTCTGGGGGAATGATTCTATTGGAGAATGTTCCCCTGGGGGAATAATTTATTGGAGAAAGGTTCCCTGGGGGACTAATTCTATTGAGAAAGGTTCCCCTGGGGGAATGATTCTATTGGAGAAAGGTTCCCTGGGGGAATGATTCTACTGGAGAAAGGTTCCCCTGGAGGAATAATTCTATTGGAGAAAGGTTCCCCTGGGGGAATGATTCTATTGGAGAAAGGTTCCTGTGGGGAATGATTCTATTGGAGAAAGGTTCTGGGGAAATGATTCTATTGGAGAAAGGTTCCCCTGGAGGAAAGATTCTATTGGAGAAAGGTTCCCTGGAGTAATGGTTCTATTGGAGAAAGTGTCTCTGGGGGAATGATTCTATTGGAGAAAGGTTCCCTGGGGGAATGATTCTATTGAGAAAGGTTCCCCTGGGGGAATGATTCTATTGGAGAAAGGTTCCCTGGGGGAATGATTCTATTGGAGAAAGGTTCCCGTGGGGGAATGATTCTATTGGAGAAAGGTTCCCCTGGGGGAATGATTCTATTGGAGAAAGGTTCTGGAGGAATGATTCTATTGAGAAAGGTTCCCTGGGGTAATGGTTCTATTGGAGAAAGGTTCCCTGGGGGAATGATTCTATTGGAGAAAGGTTCCCTGGGGGAATGATTCTATTGGAGAAAGGTTCCCTGGGGGAATGATTCTATTTGAGAAAGGTTCTCTCATGGGGAATAATTCTATTGGAGAAAGGTTCCCCTGGGGGAATGATTCTATTGGAGAAAGGTTCCCTGGGGGAATGATTCTATTGGAGAAAGGTTCCTGGGGAATGATTCTATTGAGAAAGGTTCCCTGGGGGAATGATTCTATTGAGAGAAAGGTTCCCTTGGGGAATGATTCTATTGGAGAAAGGTTCCACTGGGGGAATAATTATTTTGGAGAAAGGTTCCCCTGGGGGAATGATTCTATTGGAGAAAGGTTCCCTGGGGGAATGATTCTATTGGAGAAAGGTTCCCTGGGGGAATGATTCTATTGGAGAAAGGTTCCCCTGGGGGAATGATTCTATTGGAGAAAGGTTCCCCTGGGGGAATGATTCTATTGGAGAAAGGTTCCCTGGGGGAATGGATTCTATTGGAGAAAGGTTCCCCTGGGGGAATGATTCTATTAGAGAAAGGTTCCCCTGGGGGAATGATTCTATTGGAGAAAGGTTCCCATGGGGGAATGATTCTATTGGAGAAAGGTTCCCCTGGGGGAATGATTCTATTGGAGAAAGGTTCCTCTGAGGGAATGATTCTATTGGAGAAAGGTTCCCCTGGGGGAATGATTCTATTGGAGAAAGGTTCCCTGGAGGAATGATTCTATTGGAGAAAGGTTCCCCTGGGGGAATGATTCTATTGGAGAAAGGTTCCACTGGGGGAATGATTCTATTGGAGAAAGGTTCCCTGGGGGAATGATTCTATTGGAGAAAGGTTCCCCTGGGGGAATGATTCTATTGGAGAAAGGTTCCCCTGGGGGAATGATTCTATTGGAGAAAGGTTCCCTGGGGGAATGATTCTATTGGAGAAAGGTTCCCTGGAGGAATGATTCTATTGGAGAAAGGTTCCCTGGGGGAATGATTCTATTGGAGAAAGGCTCTCCTGGGGGAATGATTCTACTGGAGAAAGGTTCCTCTGGGGGAATGATTCTATTGGAGAAAGGTCTCTGGGGGAATAATTCTATTGGAGAAAGGTTCCCTGGGGGAATGATTCTATTGAGAAAGGTTCCCCTGGGGAATGATTCTATTGGAGAAAGGTTCCCCTGGGGGAATGATTCTATTGGGAGAAAGGTTCCCCTGGGGGAATGATTCTACTGGAGAAAGGTTCCCCTGGGGGAATACATTCTATTGGAGAAAGGTTCCCCTGGGGGAGTGATTCTATTGGAGAAAGGTTCCCTGGGGGAATGATTCTGATTGATGAAAGGTTCCCTGAGGGAATGATTCTATTGAGAAAGGTTCCCCTGGGGGAATGATTCTATTGGAGAAAGGTTCCCCTGGGGGAATGATTCTATTGGAGAAAGGTTCCCTTGGGGAATGATTCTATTGGAGAAAGCGTTCCACCTGGGGGAATGATTCTTTTGGAGAAAGGTTCCCCTTGGGGGAATGATTCTATTGGAGAAAGGTTCCCCTGGGGGAATGGTTCTATTGGAGAAAGGTTCTCTGGGGGAATGGTTCTATTGGAGAAAGGTTCCCTGGGGGAATGATTCTATTGGAGAAAGGTTCCCTGGGGGAATGAT
>NW_027009526.1:0-43934 GCF_036934945.1 Oncorhynchus masou masou | reverse complement strand
CCTGTTGAAACTCTGGGGGCACTATATCATTTTTGGATAAAAAGACGTGCCCGTTTTAAGCGCAATATTTTGTCACAAAAAGATGCTCGACTATGCATATAATTGATAGCTTTGGAAAGAAAACACTCTGACGTTTCCAGAACTGCAAAGATATTCTCTGTGCGTGCCCTAGAACGTGAGCTACAGGCAAAACCAAGATGAAACGGCATCCATGAAATCAGCAGGATTTTTGAGGCTCCGTTTTCCATTGTCTCCTTATATGGCTGTGAATGCGAGAGGAATGAGCCTGCCCTTTCTGTCGTTTCCCCAAGGTGTCTGCAGCATTGTGACATATTTGTAGGCAGATCGTTGGAAGATTGACCATAAGAGACCACATTTACCACGTGTCCGCTCCGGTGTCCTTGCGCCGAAATTGGTGCGCAAAGTCACCTGCCAGTATTTTTCCATGGGGTGTCAGAGAAGAAAGCAGGCTTCCACGAATGATATATCAATGAAGAGATATGTGAAAAAACACCTTGAGGATTGATTCCAAACAACGCTTGCCATGTTTCGGTCGATATTATGGAGTTAATTCGGAAAAGTTTGACGTTGTTGGTGACTGAATTTTCGGTCTCGCTTCGGTAGCCAAGTGGTCATTCTCTCTCTCCCCTTACCCATCTGTCTATCGCCTCCTTTGAATTCCATGCTGTCACAGTTACCAGCCCTTTCAAGCTTAACATCCTTATCATTTATCGCCCTCCAGGTTCCCTCGGAGAGTTCATCAATGAGCTTGATGCCTTGATAAGCTCCTTTCCTGAGGACGGCTCACCTCTCACAGTCCTGGGCGACTTTAACCTCCCCACGTCTACCTTTGACTCATTCCTCTCTGCCTCCTTCTTTCCACTCCTCTCCTCATTTGACCTCACCTCTCACCTTCCCCCTACCACAAGGCAGGCAATACGCCGACCCATCTTTACTAGATGCTGTTCTTCCACTAACCTCATTGCAACTCCCTCCAAGTCTCCACCACCACCATCTTTTCCTCTCGCTTCATCCAACACTTCCACACTGCCCGCCGGATGGTATCGCGTCGCCCCAACCTTCGCTCTCTCCCCGGCCACACTCTCCTCTTTCCATCCCTATCTCCTACCTGACAGGTCGCTCTCTACCAGGTGGCGTGGCGAGAATCTGTCTCCTGCCACGCGCTCTCCCACTGGCAGTCCCCCAGGGCTCATTCTAGGCCCTCTCCTATTCTCGCTATACACCAAGTCACGTGGCTCTGTCATAACCTCACACATGGTCTCTCCTATCATTGCTATGCAGACACACCACCTTCTCTTTCCCCCTTTCTGACCAGGTGGCGAATCGCATCTCTGCATGTCTGGCAGACATATCAGTGTGATGACGGATCACCACCTCAAGCTGAACCTCCGGCAAGACGGAGCTGCTCTTCCTCCCGGGAAGGACTGCCCGTTCCATGATCTCGCATCACGGTTGACAACTCCATTGTGTCCTCCTCCCAGAGCGCTAAAACCCATGATCCTGGAGACAACACCCTGTCGTTCTCAACCAACATCATGGCGGTGGCCCGTTCCTGTAGGTTCATGCTCTACAACATCCGCAGAGTGCGACCCTGCCTCACACAGGAAGCGGCGCAGTCTAATCCAGGCACTTGTCATCTCGTCTGGATTACTGCAACTCGCTGTTGGCTGGGCTCCTGCCTGTGCCATTAAACCCCTACAACTCTCCAGAATGCCGCAGCAAGTACGGGTGTTCAGCCTTCCCAGGTTCTCCACGTCACCCCGCTCTCACTCTCTCCTGGCTTCCAGTTGAAGCTCGCATCCGCTACAAGACCATGGTGCTTGCCTACGGAGCTGTGAGGGGAACCGGCACCGCAGTACCTCCCAGGCTCTGATCAGGCCCTACACCCAAGCAAGGGCACTGCGTTCATCCACCTCCTGGCCTGCTCGCCTCCCTGCCACTGGAGGAAGTGGTTCCGCCAGCCCAGTCAAAACTGTTAGCTGCTCTGGCCCCCAATGGTGGAACAAACTCCCTCCTGACGCCAGGACAGTGGAGTCAATCACCACCTTCCGGAGACACCTGAAACCCCACCTCTTCAAGGAATACCTAGGATAGGATAAGTAATCCTTCTCACCCCCTTAATGATTTAGATGCACTATTGTAAAGTGGCTGTTCCACTGGATGTCAGAAGGTGAATTCACCAATTTGTAAGTCGCTCTGGATAAGAGCGTCTGCTAAATGACTTAAATGTAAATGTAGCCAAATGTGATGTACAAAACGGAGCGATTTCTCCTACACAAAGATTCTTTCAGGAAAAACTGAACATTTTGCTATGTAACTGAGAGTCTCCTCATTGAAAACATCCGGGCTCTTCAAAGGTAAATGATTTTATTTATTTGGTTATCTGGTTGTGTAAATGTTGCGTGCTAAATGCTACTCAAAATGCTAAGCTATCTTAGCATACTCTTACACAAATTAGTGAATTGCTATGGTTCAAAAGCATATTTTGAAAATCTGAGATGACAGTGTTGTTAAGAAAAGGCTAAGCTTGAGAGCAGGCGCATTATTTTCATTTTATTTACGATTTTCAGAAATCGTTAACGTTGCGTTATGCTAATGAGCTTGAGGCTTTATTCACGATCCCGGATCCGGGATGGGGAGTATCAAGAGTTTAAATATGCTCTTCTCTCTGTTTACTATGGTGCTATCCTCAGATAATAGCATTGTTTGCTTTCACCGAAAAGCCTTTTTGAAATCTCAGAGAGTTTTAAATTGTTAAGAGGAGTTAAACAAGGGTGTCCGCTGTCACCATATCTATTTGTTATGGGCATCGAAATGCAAGCTTTTAAAATCAGATCAAATAACAACATCAGAGGATTAGAAATCCAAGGCTTAAAACCAAAGGTGTCCATGTATGCCGAAGACTCAAGTTTTATATTATGTCCGCAAAGCTAGATCCGTGCAATATCTCATTCAAGATCTTGTTAACTTTTCTGGACTCCCTGGATTAAACGTGCTGCTAGGCGATCTAAACTGGAACATGCTTAACACCCCAGCCATCCTACAATCTAAGCTTGATGCCCTCAATCTCACACAAATTATCAATGCACCTACCAGGTATCACCCCAAAGCCATAAACACGGGCACTCTCATAGATATCATCCT
The DNA here is from genome assembly GCF_036934945.1 of Oncorhynchus masou masou. Taxonomy (NCBI): domain Eukaryota; kingdom Metazoa; phylum Chordata; class Actinopteri; order Salmoniformes; family Salmonidae; genus Oncorhynchus; species Oncorhynchus masou. The sequence continues at coordinate 40,769 of NW_027009526.1, read as the reverse complement.
AACCAACTTGCCCTCTAAATACACCTCTGCTGTTTCAACCAAAATCTCAGCGATCACTGCCTCATTGCCTGCATCCGTAATGGGTCAGCTGTCAAACAACCTCCACTCATCACTGTCAAACGCTCCCTGAAACATTTCAGCGAGCAGGCGTTTCTAATTGACCTGGCCGGGGTATCCTGGAAGGATATTGATCTCATCACGTCAGTAGATAATGCCTGGTTATTTAAAAAAATGTCTTCCTCACAATCTTAAATAAGATAAGCATGGCCCATTCAATAAATGTAGAACCAGGAACAGATATAGCCCTTGGTTCTCTCCAGACCTGACTGCCCTTAACTTCTTATGGCTGGTGGGCAGTATTGAGTAGCTTGGATGAATAAGTTGCCCAAAGTAAACGGACAGCTCCTCAGTGTCAGTTGCTAATATATGCATAGTATTATTAGTATTGGATAGAAAACACTCTAAACTTTCTAAAACTGTTTGAATGATGGCTATGAGTATAGCAGAACTCATGTGGCAGGCAAAATCCTGAGGAGAAATCAAAACAGAAAGTGAGAAATCTGAGCTTTGTATGTATTCACCAGAGTCCCCAGTGAAATCCCCTTGAGATATTAATGATGTTGCACTGCCTAGGGGTTCCACGAGATGTCAATCATCTATAGAAATTTGATTGAGACTTCTACGGTGTTGTGGGAGTGAATGAGAGCAGAATCTTTCAGGTGTCTGGCAGTCAGCCATTTTCTGATCACGCTTATTCCTCATAGTATCCACTTGCATTCCATTGCTCATGAAGACACAAAGGAATACCCTGGTTGGAACTTTATTGAAGCTATATGTAAAAAAACAACCTCATGATTGATTCTGTACTTAGTTTGAAATGTTTCTTCGACCTGTAATATAATGTTTTGAAGTTTTTGTCCAATGTAACCAGAATGACCAGAATGAGCGTTTGGATATGTATACCAAACGCGCTAACAAAAAAGGTATTTGGACATAAATAACGAAATTATCGAACATGAACAAACATTTATTGTGTGCCTGGGATTCCTGCTTTCTGATGTAGATCCTCAAAGGTAAGGGAATATTTATCATGTAATTTCTTGTTTATGTTGACGCCATCATTGTGGCTATTGTGACTTACTTCTGAGCGCTGTCTCAGATTATTGCATGGGTTTCTTTTTCCATAAAGTTTTTTGAAATCTGACACAGCGGTTGCATGTATATCTATAATGTCATGTGTATAACTTGTATTATCATCTACATTCATGATAAGTAATTATGTTGAATGATGTGGCTATGCAAAAATCACTGGATGTTTTTGAAACTAGTGAATGTAATGCTCCAATATAAACTCATATTTTGATAAATATGAACTCTATCAAACAAAACATACATGTATTGTGTAACATGAAGTCCTATGAGTGTCATCTGATGAAGATGATCAAAGGTTAGTGATTCATTTTATCTCTATTTGTGGTTTTTGTGACTGGCTGGAAAATCTTTGGCGTCTTTGGTGTTTTTCTGTGGCTATGTGGTGACCTAACATAATCATTTGTGGTGCTTTTGCTATAAAGCATATTTGAAATCAGACACTGTGGTGGATTAACAACAAATTTAGCTTTAAAATGGTATGAAATACATGTATGTTTGAGAATTTTAATGAGATTTTTGATGTTTTGAAATTGGCGCCCTGCACATTCACTGGCTGTTGTCAAATCGCTTCCGTTAACCTCTTGATGCTATGGGGGCGCTATTTCATTTTTGGATGAAAAACGTTCCCGTTTTAAACAAGATATTTTGTCACAAAAAGATGCTCGACTATGCATATAATTGATAGCTTTCGAAAGAAAACACTGACGTGTCCAGAACTACCAAGATATTTTCTGTGCGTGCCCTAGAACGTGAGCTTCCAGGCAAAACCAAGATGAGACGGCATCAGGAAATGAGCAGGATTTTGAGGCTCTGTTTTCCATTGTCTCCTTATATGGCTGTGAATGTGAGAGGAGTAAGTCTGCCCTTTCTGTCGTTTCCCCAAGGTGTCTGCAGCATTGTGACGTATTTGTAGGCATATCATTGGAAGATTGACCATAAGAGACCACATTTACCAGGTGTCCGCCCGGTGTCCTGCGCCGAAATTGGTGCGCAAAAGTCAGCTGCAAGTATTTTTCCATGGAATTTAGAGAAGAATGCAAGCTTCCATGAACGATATATCAATGAAGAGATATGTGAAAAAACACCTTGAGGATTGATTCCAAACAACGTTTGCCATGTTTCGGTCGATATTATGGAGTTAATTCGGAAAAGTTTGACATTGTAGGTGACTGAATTTTCGGTTCGTTTCGGTAGCCAGATGCGATGTACAAAACGGAACGATTTCTCCTACACACAGACGCTTTCAGGAAAAACTGCGCATTTGGTATGTAACTGAGAGTCTCCTCATTGAAAACATCCGAAGCTCTTCAAAGGTAAATGATTTTATTTATTTGGTTATCTGGTTTTTGTGAAAATGTTGCGTGCTAAATGCTACTCAAAATGCTAAGCTAGCTTTGCATACTCTTACACAAATTCGTCCATTTCTATGGTTCAAAAGCATATTTTGAAAATCTGAGATGACAGTGTTGTTAAGAAAAGACTAAGCTTGAGAGCAGACGCATTATTTTCATTTTATTTGCGATTTTCAGAAATCGTTAATGTTGCGTTATGCTAATGAGCCTGAGGCTTTAGTCACGATCCCGGATCCGGGATGGGGAGTTTCAAGAGTTAACAGGATTGCAGCCATGAGAAGTTTTTAACCAAAACAAAAACATCCTATGGCCTTCTGCATTAGCATCGAACAGCCCCGTGATATTCAACTTTTCAGGGAAGCTAGAAATCAATATACACAGGCAGTTAGAAAAGCCAAGGCTAGCTTTTCAAGCAGAAATGTGTTTCCTACAACACAAACTCAAACAAGTTCTGGGACACTGTAAAGTCCATGGAGAATACGAACACCTCCTCCCTGCTGCCCACTGCACACTTTCACCACCGATAAATCCACTATAATTGAGAATTTCAATAAGCATTTTTATACGGCTGGCCATGCTTTCCACCTGGCTACCCCTACCCCGGGCAAGAGCACTGCACCCCCCACAGCAACTCGCCGAAGCCTTCCCCATTTCTCCGTCACCCAAATCCAGTCAGCTGATGTTCTGAAAGAGATGCAAAATCTGGACCCCTACAAATCTGCCGGGCTAGTGAATTTATATCAATAGGGAATTTTTATCAATGATGACTAATTATGTAGACATTTCAATCAGGACTGACTAATCCGAATACTATTATGTTACTATACATGTACTAATCAGGATACTAAATGTTACTGTATGAGTTTTCATTCTTGATCCCAGTACTGAAAATAATGTGTGTGTGTGAACGTGGGCAAAAGTTAGAACAATGACGGTCTGTTCCTTGGTACAAATGAATGAACTATCTCCAGACTGTCTAGAATGCTTATCTACACTGACTGACCTTGGCTCTAGGCGAGGAGGGAAGACTTAAAAGCTATAGGGCCTTTCTACCAGTGTCAAGAAGAGATGGAACATGTAGAAAACGCTGACGTCATTTTCAGTTTATAACCTGTGGTAAATGTGTATGGGCAGTTACTCTCTTGAATAAAGGCTGTTACTTGACTTTAAGACCAGGACTCTGTCCATTCCTATAAAATAAGGTCTTACAAATCCTTATGAATTGACAGAATGTTTAATTTTAATTGGGAATTAAAACAGAGGAATTAAATTCCTTCAACACTAGACAATCTGGTTCCTTTCTTTCTACAATTATCTGCCAAAATTGTTGCCACCCCTATTACTACCCTGTTCAACCTCTCTTTTGTGTTGTCTGAGATTCCCAAAGATTGAAAAGCAGCTGCGGTCATCCCCTCTTCGAAGGGGGGACACTCTTGACCCAAACTGCTACAGACCTATATCTATCCTACCCTGCCTTTCTAAGGTCTTCAAAAGCCAAGTCAGCAAACAGATTACCCGACCATTTCGAATCCCACCATACCTTCTCCGCTATGAAATGAGGTTTCAGATCTGGTCATGGGTGCACCTCAGCTACGCTCAAGGTCTAAACGATATCTTAACCACCATCGATAAGAAACAATACTGTGCATCCGTATTTGTTTACCTGGCCAAAGGAGCTTTTCGACTCTGTCAATCACCACATCCTCATCAGCAGAATCGACAGCCTTGGTTTCTCAAATGATTGCCTCGCCTGGTTCACCATCTACTTCTCTGATCGAGTTCAGTGTGTCAAATCGGAGGGTCTGTTGTCCGGGCCTCTGGCGGTCTCTATGGGGGTGCCACAGGGTTCAATTCTTGGACCGACTCTCTTCTCTGTATACATCAATGCTGTCGCTCTTGCTGCTGGTGAGTATCTGATCCACCTCTACGCAGACGACAGCCTTCTGTATACTTGTGGCCCTTCTTTGGACACTGTGTTAACAACCCTCCAGGCGAGCTTCAATGTCATACAATTCTCCTTCGGTGGCCTCCGATTGCTCTTAAATACAAGTAAAACTAAATGCATGCTCTTCAACCGATTGCTGCCTGCACCTGCCAGCCAGTCCAACATCACTTCTCTGGACGTCTCTGACTTAGAATACGTGGACAACCACAAATACCTAGGTGTCTGGTTAGACTGTAAACTCTCCTTCCAGACTCGCATCAAACATCTCCAATCCAAAGTTAAATCTAGAATTGGCTTCCTATTTCGCAACAAAGCATCCTTCAATCATGCTGCTAAACATACCCTTGTAAAACTGACCATCCTACCAATCCTCGACATCGGCGATGTCCTTTACAAAATTGCCTCCAATACCTTACTCAACTAATTGGATGCAGTTTATCACAGTGCCATCCGTTTTGTCACCAAAGCCCCATATATTCCCCACCACTGCGACCTGTACACTCTCGTTGGCTGGCCCTCGCTTCATACTCATCGACAAACCCACTGGCTCCAGGTCATCTACAAGACCCTGCTAGGTAAAGTCCCCCTTATCTCAGCTCGCTGATCACCATAGCAGCACTCACCTATAGCACACGCTCCAGCAGGTATATCTCTCTGGTCACCCTCAAAACCAATTCTTCCTAAGGTCGCCTCTCCTTCCAGTTCTCTACTGCCATTGACTGAAACGAATTGCAAAAATCGCTGATGTTGGAGACTTTTGTTTCCCTCACCAACTTTAAACATCAACTATCTGAGCAGCTAACCGATAGCTACATCAATACATAGTCCATCTGTAAATAGCCCACCCAATCTACATACCTCATCCCCATACTGTTTTTAAAATTTTATTTACTTTTCTGCTCTTTTGCACACCAGTATCTCTACTTGCACATCATCAACTGCTCATTTATCACTCGTTTTAATCTGCTAAATTGTAATTATTTGCTCCTATGGCCTATTTATTGCCTACCTCCTCATGCCTTTTTGCACACACTGTATATAGACTTTCTTTTTTCTACTGTGTCATTGATTGTTTATTGTGTTATTGGCTTGTGTCACGTTCGTCGTAAGGATCGGACCAAGGCGCAGCGTGAGTAGAGTTCCACATCATTTTAATAAATCGAAACTCACTGCACAAAACAACCATCCATCTCCTCTCTATGCTGTTCAGACTAAACCACCCCACCCATCCCCTCTATGCAGTTCAGACTAAACCATCCCACCCATCCCCTCTATGCAGTTCAGACTAAACCATCCCATCCATCTCCTCTCTATGCAGTTCAGACTAAACCACCCCATCCATCCTCTCTATGTTGTTCAGACTAAACCACCCATCCATCCTCTCTATGCAGTTCAGACTAAACCACCCCATCCATCCTCTCTATGCAGTTCAGACTAAATCACCCATCCATCCTCTCTATGCAGTTCAGACTAAATCACCCCATCCATCCTCTCTATGTTGTTCAGACTAAACCACCCCACCCATCCTCTATTCAGTTCAGACTAAACCACCCCATCCATCTCCTCTCTATGCAGTTCAGACTAAACCACCCCATCCATCCTCTCTATGCAGTTCAGACTAAACCACCCCATCTCCTCTATGTTGTTCAGACTAAACCCAGGCCATCTATCTTCTCTCTGTGTCATTCAGACTAAAACAGACCATTTATCTTCCCTCTGTGTTGTTCAGACTTGACCAGAATGATATTCTTAACACAACTAGCCATTCATCTGCATTCACTGTCAAAATGGACAGAGAAACAAAAAGCTAAACACTTCCATTCACCCCTCTACACACCCACCACCATCCACTCCGTCCTCTCTATCCTCCTCTCCAATCTAATGATTAGTATCATGGCCCAGCCTGGCCCTCCTCCCTGCTCCACCTCGGCCCTCCTTTCTGCTCCCCCTCCTGGTCCAGCCTGGCTCTCCTCCCTGCTCCCCCTCCTGGTCCAGCCTGGCCCTCCTCCCTGCTCTCCCTCCTGGTCCAGCCTGGCCCTCCTCCCTGCTCTCCCTCCTGGTCCAGCCTGGCCCTCCTCCCTGCTCCCTCCTGGTCCAGCCTGGCCCTCCTCCCTGCTCTCCCTCCTGGTCCAGCCTGGCCCTCCTCCCTGCTCTCCCTCCCTTTCCCCCACTCTCGCATCTCCCACCCTAGTCTTCTTCCCAGTACCCCTTCTTTGACCCTCCTCCCTGGTCCAGCCTAGCCCCCTCCTTGGACCCCCTTCCTGGCCCCCCTGTCCGGCCCTCCTCTGTCAGTCCCCTCCCAGACTCCACTCCCTGGTCCAGTCTGGTCCCCCTCCTGGCTCCACTCCTGGTCCAGCCTGGTCCCCCTCCCTGGCACCCCTCTCCGGCCCCCTTCCTTGGCCCCCTCCCATGGCCCCCTTCTCCCAGTCCCCCTCCCTTGGTCCTCCCTCCTGGGCCAGCCTGGCCCCCCTTCCTTGGCCCCCTCCAATGGCCCCCTTCTCCCAGTCCCCCTCCTTGGTCCTCCCTCCTGGGCCAGCCTGGCCCCCTCCCTGTCCCTCCCATGGTTCCTCTACCGTCAATAATGTGTTATTGAAGTGAAATGGTGACATTAACCCTGAGCAGCCTAATGCTCTGTTCTTCATTGATCACATAAACACAGGATATACTTTATTACAGCATGATGCAGACAGTTAATCATCTCTCCGTCTCTGACAAGATCATAGTGGACTTGGAGAGACAAGGAGAGGAGGAGTGAAGAGGACTGGAGAGAAGAGAGCTCCCCAAGGAACCATCACAGGGAATTAGAGAGTGTTCAGCTCAGCGTATGTAGGCTAGCAGGCTCTCAGGCTCTCTCGGTGGGAAAGGCCTCCTGAATGAGCCTTTTTTATCTTGCCGTGGAATCAAATTAAAAGGGTTTGTAAGTCCTGACCTCACATTAATCAGAAAGCAAAAGTTGCAACCCTGGTGATTTGTTAGCTGACCTGTTTTCATCAGGTCCCACCTACTACCAGAAGTTAATATGTAGGAAACATTATCTTTAAGTGCAGCTACACTCCAGGAATAAAAGGTGCTATCAAGAACCTAAATGGGTTCTTCAGCTGTTCCCATGAAATAACCCTTTTGAAGAACCTTTTGGTTCCAGGTGGGTCCCTGCTCTGGTCTTTAACAGAGTCCAATTTTAGAAAGTGCTGCTCAAGAGCCAAAAGTGGTCCTTTTTTGTGTCCCATCGTCCGGTTGTGTCCCATCGTCCGGTTGTGTCCCATCGTCCGGTTGTGTCCCATCATCCAGTTGTGTCCCATCATCCAGTTGTGTCCCATCATCCAGTTGTGTCCCATCATCCAGTTGTGTCCCATCATCCAGTTGTGTCCCATCACAAGGGAAGGGGTTGGGTTTGAATAAAAGAGCGGGAGGACTGAGGGACAAAGGGAATGGGTCTCTATTGGATCTTGAGAAGCTGTGCTACCATAATTATAGAATCTTATGCATTCTAATAACCTCCCATTTGGAAAAGGAAAATGCAAGATGTATATATTTACTCTGAGCTGCACTTCGATAGATGGTTCAAAGATGTAAGACTGGTTTGCCCAGCAGAGATCACCATTGTCCTTTGAAGAATCTTTCTGGTCAAAGTGTTGTAGAGCGGATACTTTGAAGTACCCTGCCATTCTCAGGCCATGTATGTTGTACAGCTGATAACTCCACGTCTAGGATATATAACTACTTCTTTCGTGAATAATAGTTCAAAGTTCATCCCAAGTTGCCATAATCAGCTCGTGCTGTATTCTGGCTGGTCTTGTTGAAATTCACCCTTCCAGCATGGTGATCGAAATCTCCACATGATCTGGTCTCATGTAAATGTTGTTAGAGTGGTCGTTCAACCATTCGCAACCGCAGCTAACGCCGGGGTTTGCTAGTCTAACGTGACTTGGGTCACGGGGGCTTTTGTACTGGGGAAGAGAAGAATCTTTCATCCCTCTCCAACCAAGGTCTGTTCACATGGGTGTGGCCACTGAGTAAGTATAAGTTTACTTATGAAAACAGTTCTCTAATTTAGAAGCCAAAATCACACAAATAGTTTCATGTTTAAACATTTAATATTGTACAACAAGTCCATGTGAAACTGATAACTAGAATGTTTAAACTTTCCAAGATACAATTTCTGTCATCCTTTCATCAGATATTATCGCCCAGGCAACAACTGATCTTACATCATATTCTTTAAGTACCAACAAACACTTTCAACTGGCTGAGAATGGGGAAATATTGTTCCAATGGAGGACAGGAGGACTATTATACTAGAGACACTAGAGGACTATTATACTAGAGACACTAGAAGACTATTATACTAGAGACACTAGAGGACTATTATACTAGAGACACTAGAGGACTATTATACTAGAGACGCTAGAGGACTATTATACTAGAGGTACAGGAGGACTATTATACTAGAGACACTAGAGGACTATTATACTAGAGGTACAGGAGGACTATTATACTAGAGACACTAGAGGACTATTATACTAGAGACACTAGAGGACTATTATACTAGAGACACTAGAGGACTATTATACTAGAGACACTGGAGGACTATTATACTAGAGACACTAGAGGACTATTATACTAGAGACACTAGAGGACTATTATACTAGAGACACTAGAGGACTATTATACTAGAGACACTAGAGGACTATTATACTAGAGACACTAGAGGACTATTATACTAGAGACACTAGAGGACTATTATACTAGAGACACTAGAGGACTATACTAGAGACACTAGAGGACTATTATACTAGAGACACTAGAGGACTATTATACTAGAGACACTAGAGGACTATTATACTAGAGACACTAGAGGACTATTATACTAGAGACACTAGAGGACTATTATACTAGAGACACTAGAGGAATATTATAGAGACACTAGAGGACTATTATACTAGAGACACTAGAGGACTATTATACTAGAGGTACAGGAGGACTATTATACTAGAGACACTAGAGGACTATTATACTAGAGGTACAGGAGGACTATTATACTAGAGACACTAGAGGACTATTATACTAGAGGTACAGGAGGACTATTATACTAGAGACACTAGAGGACTATTATACTAGAGACACTAGAGGACTATTATACTAGAGACACTAGAGACACTAGAGGACTATTATACTAGAGACACTAGAGGACTATTATACTAGAGGTACAGGAAACTATTATACTAGAGACACTAGAGGACTATTATACTAGAGACACTAGAGGACTATTATACTAGAGGTACAGGAGGACTATTATACTAGAGGTACAGGAGGACTATTATACTAGAGACACTAGAGACACTAGAGGACTATTATACTAGAGACACTAGAGGACTATTATACTAGAGGTACAGGAGGACTATTATACTAGAGACACTAGAGGACTATTATACTAGAGACACTAGAGGACTATTATACTAGAGACACTAGAGGACTATTATGCTAGAGACACTAGAGGAGTATTATACTAGAGGTACATGAGGACGATTATACTAGAGACACTAGAGGACTATTATACTAGAGACGCTAGAGGACTATTATACTAGAGACGGTAGAGGACTATTATACTAGAGACGGTAGAGGACTATTATACTAGAGACACTAGAGGGATTCGATTATACTAGAGACACTAGAGGACTATTATACTAGAGACACTAGAGGACTATTATACTAGAGGACTATTATACTAGAGGTACAGGAGGACTATTATACTAGAGGTACAGGAGGACTATTATACTAGAGGTACAGGAGGACTATTATACTAGAGACACTAGAGGACTATTATACTAGAGACACTAGAGGACTATTATACTAGAGACACTAGAGGACTATTATACTAGAGACACTAGAGGACTATTATACTAGAGACACTAGAGGACTATTATGCTAGAGACACTAGAGGAGTATTATACTAGAGGTACAGGAGGGCGATTATACTAGAGACACTAGAGGACTATTATACTAGAGAAGCTAGAGGACTATTATACTAGAGGACTATTATACTAGAGAAGCTAGAGGACTATTATACTAGAGACACTAGAGGACTATTATGCTAGAGACACTAGAGGAGTATTATACTAGAGGTACAGGAGGACGATTATACTAGAGACACTAGAGGACTATTATACTAGAGAAGCTAGAGGACTATTATACTAGAGACACTAGAGGACTATTATACTAGAGACACTAGAGGACTATTATACTAGAGACACTAGAGGTATTATACTAGAGACGCTAGAGGACTATTATACTAGAGACGCTAGAGGACTATTATACTAGAGACGGTAGAGGACTATTATACTAGAGACGGTAGAGGACGATTATACTAGAGACACTAGAGGACGATTATACTAGAGACACTAGAGGTCTATTATACTAGAGACGGTAGAGGACTATTATACTAGAGACACTAGAGGACGATTATACTAGAGACACTAGAGGACTATTATACTAGAGACACTAGAGGACTATTATACTAGAGACACTAGAGGACTATTATACTAGAGCCTTTAGAGGACTATTATACTAGAGCCTTTAGAGGACTATTATACTAGAGTCTTTTGAGGACTATTATACTAGAGACGGTAGAGGACTATTATACTAGAGACGGTAGAGGACTATTATACTAGAGACGGTAGAGGACTATTATACTGAGACGGTAGAGGACTATTATACTAGAGACGGTAGAGGACTATTGTACTAGAGACACTAGAGGACTATTATACTAGAGACACTAGAGGACTATTATACTAGAGACACTAGAGGAGTATTATACTAGAGGTACAGGAGGACGATTATACTAGAGACACTAGAGGACTATTATACTAGAGACGCTAGAGGACTATTATACTAGAGACGGTAGAGGACTATTATACTAGAGACGGTAGAGGACTATTATACTAGAGACACTAGAGGACTATTATACTAGAGACGCTAGAGGACTATTATACTAGAGACGCTAGAGGACTATTATACTAGAGACACTAGAGGACTATTATACTAGAGACGCTAGAGGACTATTATACTAGAGACGCTAGAGGACTATTATACTAGAGACACTAGAGGACTATTATACAAGAGACACTAGAGGACTATTATACTAGAGACGCTAGAGGACTATTATACTAGAGACACTAGAGGACTATTATACTAGAGGTACAGGAGGACTATTATAATAGAGACACTAGAGGACTATTATACTAGAGACACTAGTGGACTATTATACTAGAGGTACAGGAGGACTATTATACTAGAGACACTAGAGGACTATTATACTAGAGACACTAGAGGACTATTATACTAGAGACACTAGAGGACTATTATACTAGAGACACTAGAGGACTATTATACTAGAGGAACAGGAGGACTATTATACTAGAGGTACAGGAGGACTATTATACTAGAGACACTAGAGGACTATTATACTAGAGACGCTAGAGGACTATTATACTAGAGACACTAGAGGACTATTATACTAGAGGTACAGAGGACTATTATACTAGAGACACTAGAGACACTAGAGGACTATTATACTAGAGACACTAGAGGACTATTATACTAGAGACACTAGAGGACTATTATACTAGAGACGGTAGAGGACTATTATACTAGAGACACTAGAGGACTATTATACTAGAGACACTAGAGGACTATTATACTAGAGACACTAGAGGACTATTATACTAGAGGTACAGGAGGACTATTATACTAGAGACACTAGAGGACTATTATACTAGAGACGCTAGAGGACTATTATACTAGAGACACTAGAGGACTATTATACTAGAGACACTAGAGGACTATTATACTAGAGACACTAGAGGACTATTATACTAGAGACATTAGAGGACTATTCTACTAGAGACACTAGAGGACTATTATACTAGAGACGGTAGAGGACGATTATACTAGAGACACTAGAGGAGTATTATACTAGAGAGACGAGAGGACTATTATACTAGAGACACTAGAGGACTATTATACTAGAGACACTAGAGGACTATTATACTAGAGACACTAGATGACTATTATACTAGAGGTACAGGAGGACTATTATACTAGAGACACTAGAGGACTATTATACTAGAGACACTAGAGGACTATTACACTAGAGGTACAGGAGGACTATTATACTAGAGGTACAGGAGGACTATTATACTAGAGAACTATTATACTAGAGACACTAGAGGACTATTATACTAGAGACACTAGAGGACTATTATGCTAGAGACACTAGAGGAGTATTATACTAGAGGTACATGAGGACGATTATACTAGAGACGGTGAGGACTATTACACTAGAGACGGTAGAGGACTATTATACTAGAGACACTAGAGGACTATTATACTAGAGACACTAGAGGACTATTATACTAGAGACACTAGAGGACTATTATACTAGAGACACTAGAGGACTATTATACTAGAGACACTAGAGGACTATTATACTAGAGACACTAGAGGACTATTATACTAGAGACACTAGAGGACTATTATACTAGAGACACTAGAGGACTATTATACTAGAGACACTAGAGGACTATTATACTAGAGGTACAGGAGGACTATTATACTAGAGACACTAGAGGACTATTATACTAGAGGTACAGGAGGACTATTATACTAGAGACACTAGAGGACTATTATACTAGAGGTACAGGAGGACTATTATACTAGAGACACTAGAGGACTATTATACTAGAGACACTAGAGGACTATTATACTAGAGACACTAGAGACACTAGAGGACTATTATACTAGAGACACTAGAGGACTATTATACTAGAGGTACAGGAAACTATTATACTAGAGACACTAGAGGACTATTATACTAGAGACACTAGAGGACTATTATACTAGAGGTACAGGAGGACTATTATACTAGAGGTACAGGAGGACTATTATACTAGAGACACTAGAGACACTAGAGGACTATTATACTAGAGACACTAGAGGACTATTATACTAGAGGTACAGGAGGACTATTATACTAGAGACACTAGAGGACTATTATACTAGAGACACTAGAGGACTATTATACTAGAGACACTAGAGGACTATTATGCTAGAGACACTAGAGGAGTATTATACTAGAGGTACATGAGGACGATTATACTAGAGACACTAGAGGACTATTATACTAGAGACGCTAGAGGACTATTATACTAGAGACGGTAGAGGACTATTATACTAGAGACGGTAGAGGACTATTATACTAGAGACACTAGAGGACGATTATACTAGAGACACTAGAGGACTATTATACTAGAGACACTAGAGGACTATTATACTAGAGACACTAGAGGACTATTATACTAGAGACACTAGAGGACTATTATACTAGAGGTACAGGAGGACTATTATACTAGAGGTACAGGAGGACTATTATACTAGAGACACTAGAGGACTATTATACTAGAGACACTAGAGGACTATTATACTAGAGACACTAGAGGACTATTATACTAGAGACACTAGAGGACTATTATGCTAGAGACACTAGAGGAGTATTATACTAGAGGTACAGGAGGACGATTATACTAGAGACACTAGAGGACTATTATACTAGAGAAGCTAGAGGACTATTATACTAGAGGACTATTATACTAGAGAAGCTAGAGGACTATTATACTAGAGACACTAGAGGACTATTATGCTAGAGACACTAGAGGGAGTATTATACTAGAGGTACAGGAGGACGATTATACTAGAGACACTAGAGGACTATTATACTAGAGAAGCTAGAGGACTATTATACTAGAGACACTAGAGGACTATTATACTAGAGAAGCTAGAGGACTATTATACTAGAGACACTAGAGGACTATTATACTAGAGACACTGGAGGACTATTATACTAGAGACACTAGAGGACTATTATACTAGAGACACTAGAGGACTATTATACTAGAGACACTAGAGGACTAGTATACTAGAGACACTAGAGGACTAGTATACTAGAGACACTAGAGGACTATTATACTAGAGACACTAGAGGACTATTATACTAGAGACACTAGAGGACTATTATACTAGAGACACTAGAGGACTATTATACTAGAGACACTAGAGGAATATTATACTAGAGGTATAGGAGGACTATTATACTAGAGACACTAGAGGACTTTTATACTAGAGACACTAGAGGACTATTATACTAGAGACACTAGAGGACTATTATACTAGAGACACTAGAGGAGTATTATACTAGAGGTACAGGAGGGACGATTATACTAGAGACACTAGAGGACTATTATACTAGAGACGCTAGAGGACTATTATACTAGAGACGGTAGAGGACTATTACACTAGAGACGCTAGAGGACTATTATACTAGAGACACGAGAGGACTATTATACTAGAGACACTAGAGGACTATTATACAAGAGACGGTAGAGGACTATTATACTAGAGGTACAGGAGGACTATTACACTAGAGACACTAGAGGACTATTATACTAGAGACACTAGAGGACTATTATACTAGAGACACTAGAGGACTATTATACTAGAGACACTAGAGGACAATTATATTAGAGACGGTAGAGGACTATTATACTAGAGACACTAGAGGACGATTATACTAGAGACACTAGAGGACTATTATACTAGAGACACTAGAGGACTATTATACTAGAGACACTAGAGGACTATTATACTAGAGACACTAGAGGACTATTATACTAGAGACACTAGAGGACTATTATACTAGAGACAATAGAGGACTATTATACTAGAGGTACAGGAGGACTATTATACTAGAGACACTAGAGGACTATTATACTAGAGACACTAGAGGACTATTATACTAGAGACACTAGATGACTATTATACTAGAGACACTAGAGGACTATTATACTAGAGACACTAGAGGACTATTATACTAGAGACGCTAGAGGACTATTATACTAGAGACGCTAGAGGACTATTATACTAGAGACGGTAGAGGACTATTATACTAGAGACACTAGAGGACGATTATACTAGAGACACTAGAGGACGATTATACTAGAGACACTAGAGGTCTATTATACTAGAGACGGTAGAGGACTATTATACTAGAGACACTAGAGGACGATTATACTAGAGACACTAGAGGACTATTATACTAGAGACACTAGAGGACTATTATACTAGAGACACTAGAGGACTATTATACTAGAGACACTAGAGGACTATTATACTAGAGCCTTTAGAGGACTATTATACTAGAGCCTTTAGAGGACTATTATACTAGAGACGGTAGAGGACTATTATACTAGAGACGGTAGAGGACTATTATACTAGAGACGGTAGAGGACTATTATACTAGAGACGGTAGAGGACTATTATACTAGAGACGGTAGAGGACTATTGTACTAGAGACACTAGAGGACTATTATACTAGAGACACTAGAGGACTATTATACTAGAGACACTAGAGGAGTATTATACTAGAGGTACAGGAGGACGATTATACTAGAGACACTAGAGGACTATTATACTAGAGGCGCTAGAGGACTATTATACTAGAGACGGTAGAGGACTATTATACTAGAGACGGTAGAGGACTATTATACTAGAGACACTAGAGGACTATTATACTAGAGACACTAGAGGACTATTATACTAGAGACACTAGAGGACTATTATACTAGAGACACTAGAGGACTATTATACTAGAGACACTAGAGGACTATTATACTAGAGACACTAGAGGACTATTATACTAGAGACACTAGAGGACTATTATATTAGAGACACAAGAGGAGTATTATACTAGACAGACGAGGGGACTATTATACTAGAGACACTAGAGGACTATTATACTAGAGACACTAGAGGACTATTATACTAGAGACGCTAGAGGACTATTATACTAGAGACGCTAGAGGACTATTATACTAGAGACGCTAGAGGACTATTATACTAGAGACACTAGAGGACTATTATACTAGAGAGCTAGAGGACTATTATACTAGAGAGAGCTAGAGAGGACTATTATACTAGAGACACTAGAGGACTATTATACAAGAGACACTAGAGGACTATTATACTAGAGGCGCTAGAGGACTATTATACTAGAGACACTAGAGGACTATTATACTAGAGGTACAGGAGGACTATTATAATAGAGACACTAGAGGACTATTATACTAGAGACACTAGTGGACTATTATACTAGAGGTACAGGAGGACTATTATACTAGAGACACTAGAGGACTATTATACTAGAGACACTAGAGGACTATTATACTAGAGACACTAGAGGACTATTATACTAGAGACACTAGAGGACTATTATACTAGAGGAACAGGAGGACTATTATACTAGAGGTACAGGAGGACTATTATACTAGAGACACTAGAGGACTATTATACTAGAGGCGCTAGAGGACTATTATACTAGAGACACTAGAGGACTATTATACTAGAGACACTAGAGGACTATTATACTAGAGGTACAGGAGGACTATTATACTAGAGACACTAGAGACACTAGAGGACTATTATACTAGAGACACTAGAGGACTATTATACTAGAGACACTAGAGGACTATTATACTAGAGACGGTAGAGGACTATTATACTAGAGACACTAGAGGACTATTATACTAGAGACACTAGAGGACTATTATACTAGAGACACTAGAGGACTATTATACTAGAGGTACAGGAGGACTATTATACTAGAGACACTAGAGGACTATTATACTAGAGACACTAGAGGACTATTATACTAGAGGCGCTAGAGGACTATTATACTAGAGACACTAGAGGACTATTATACTAGAGACACTAGAGGACTATTATACTAGAGACACTAGAGGACTATTATACTAGAGACATTAGAGGACTATTCTACTAGAGACACTAGAGGACTATTATACTAGAGACAGTGAGGGGCGATTATACTAGAGACACTAGAGGGTATTATACTAGAGAGACAGAGGACTATTATACTAGAGACACTAGAGGACTATTATACTAGAGACACTAGAGGACTATTATACTAGAGACACTAGAAGACTATTATACTAGAGGTACAGGAGGACTATTATACGAGAGACACTAGAGGACTATTATACTAGAGACACTAGAGGACTATTACACTAGAGGTACAGGAGGGACTATTATACTAGAGGTACAGGAGGACTATTATACTAGAGAACTATTATACTAGAGACACTAGAGGACTATTATACTAGAGACACTAGAGGACTATTATGCTAGAGACACTAGAGGGTATTATACTAGAGGTACATGAGGACGATTATACTAGAGACGGTAGAGGACTATTACACTAGAGACGGTAGAGGACTATTATACTAGAGACACTAGAGGACTATTATACTAGAGACACTAGAGGACTATTATACTAGAGACACTAGAGGAGTATTATACTAGAGACACTAGAGGAGTATTATACTAGAGACACTAGAGGAGTATTATACTAGAGACACTAGAGGAGTATTATACTAGAGGTACAGGAGGACGATTATACTAGAGACACTAGAGGAGTATTATACTAGAGGTACAGGAG
This sequence comes from Oncorhynchus masou masou, assembly GCF_036934945.1. Taxonomy (NCBI): domain Eukaryota; kingdom Metazoa; phylum Chordata; class Actinopteri; order Salmoniformes; family Salmonidae; genus Oncorhynchus; species Oncorhynchus masou. The sequence goes on along the minus strand of NW_027009526.1, from coordinate 22,759 downwards.
GACTATTATACTAGAGGTACAGGAGGACTATTATACTAGAGACACTAGAGGACTATTATACTAGAGACGGTAGAGGACTATTATACTAGAGACGGTAGAGGACTATTATACTAGAGGTACAGGAGGACTATTATACTAGAGGTACAGGAGGACTATTATACTAGAGACACTAGAGGACTATTATACTAGAGACGCTAGAGGACTATTATACTAGAGACGCTAGAGGACTATTATACTAGAGGCGCTAGAGGACTGTTATACTAGAGACACGAGAGGACTATTATACTAGAGACACTAGAGGACTATTATACTAGAGACGGTAGAGGACTATTATACTAGAGACGGTAGAGGACTATTATACTAGAGACACTAGAGGACTATTATACTAGAGACACTAGAGGACTATTATACTAGAGGTACAGGAGGACTATTATAATAGAGACACTAGAGGACTATTATACTAGAGACACTAGAGGACTATTATACTAGAGACGGTAGAGGACTATTATACTAGAGACACTAGAGGACTATTATACTAGAGACACTAGAGGACTATTATACTAGAGACACTAGAGGACTATTATACTAGAGGCACTAGAGGACTATTATACTAGAGGCACTAGAGGACAATTATACTAGAGACACAAGAGGACTATTATACTAGAGACACTAGAGGACTATTATACTAGAGACGCTAGAGGACTATTATACTAGAGACACGAGAGGACTATTATACTAGAGACACTAGAGGACTATTATACAAGAGACGGTAGAGGACTATTATACTAGAGACACTAGAGGACGATTATACTAGAGACACTAGAGGACTATTATACTAGAGACGGTAGAGGACTATTATAATAGAGACACTAGAGGACTATTATACTAGAGACACTAGAGGACTATTATACTAGAGGTACAGGAGGACTATTATACAAGAGACGGTAGAGGACTATTATACTAGAGACACTAGAGGACGATTATACTAGAGACACTAGAGGACTATTATACTAGAGACGGTAGAGGACTATTATACTAGAGACGGTAGAGGACTATTATACTAGAGACGGTAGAGGACTATTATACTAGAGACGGTAGAGGACTATTATACTAGAGACACTAGAGGACTATTATACTAGAGACACTAGAGGACTATTATACTAGAGACACTAGAGGACTATTATACTAGAGGACTATTATACTAGAGGTACAGGAGGACTATTATAATAGAGACACTAGAGGACTATTATACTAGAGACACTAGAGGACTATTATACTAGAGACGGTAGAGGACTATTATACTAGAGGTACAGGAGGACTATTATACTAGAGGTACGTGAGGACTATTATACTAGAGACGGTAGAGGACTATTATACTAGAGGTACAGGAGGACTATTATACTAGAGGTACAGGAGGACTATTATACTAGAGACACTTGAGTACTATAATACTAGAGATACTAGAGACGCTAGAGAACTATTATACTAGAGATACAGGAGGACTATTATACTAGAGATACAGGAGGACTATTATACTAGAGACACTAGAGGACTATTATACTAGAGGTACAGGAGGACTATTATACTAGAGACACTTGAGTACTATAATACTAGAGATACTAGAGACACTAGAGGACTATTATACTAGAGGTACAGGAGGACTATTATACTAGAGGTACAGGAGGACTATTATACTAGAGACACTTGAGTACTATAATACTAGAGACGCTAGAGAACTATTATACTAGAGATACAGGAGGACTATTATACTAGAGATACAGGAGGACTATTATACTAGAGACACTTGAGTACTATAATACTAGAGACACTAGAGGACGATTATACTAGAGGACTATTATACTAGAGGACGATTATACTAGAGACACTAGAGGACGATTATACTAGAGACACTAGAGGACTATTATACTAGAGACGGTAGAGGACTATTATACTAGAGACACTAGAGGACTATTATACTAGAGACACTAGAGGACTATTATACTAGAGACACTAGAGGACTATTATACTAGAGACACTAGAGGACTATTATACTAGAGACACTAGAGGACTATTATACTAGAGACACTAGAGGACTATTATACTAGAGACACGAGGGACTATTATACTAGAGACACGAGAGGACTATTATACTAGAGACACGAGAGGACTATTATACTAGAGACACTAGAGGACTATTATACAAGAGACGGTAGAGGACGATTATACTAGAGACACTAGAGGACTATTATACCAGAGACGGTAGAGGACTATTATACTAGAGACACTAGAGGACTATTATACTAGAGACACTAGAGGACTATTATACTAGAGGTACAGGAGGACTATTATACAAGAGACGGTAGAGGACTATTATACTAGAGACACTAGAGGACGATTATACTAGAGACACTAGAGGACTATTATACTAGAGACGGTAGAGGACTATTATACTAGAGACGGTAGAGGACTATTATACTAGAGACGGTAGAGGACTATTATACTAGAGACGGTAGAGGACTATTATACTAGAGACACTAGAGGACTATTATACTAGAGACACTAGAGGACTATTATACTAGAGACACTAGAGGACTATTATACTAGAGGACTATTATACTAGAGGTACAGGAGGACTATTATAATAGAGACACTAGAGGACTATTATACTAGAGACACAAGAGGACTATTATACTAGAGACACTAGAGGACTATTATACTAGAGACACTAGAGGACTATTATACTAGAGGTACTAGAGGACTATTATACTAGAGGTACGTGAGGACTATTATACTAGAGGCGGTAGAGGACTATTATACTAGAGGTACAGGAGGACTATTATACTAGAGGTACAGGAGGACTATTATACTAGAGACACTTGAGTACTATAATACTAGAGATACTAGGGACAACTAGAGAACTATTATACTAGAGATACAGGAGGACTATTATACTAGAGACACTTGAGTACTATAATACTAGAGATACTAGAGACTAGAGAACTATTATACTAGAGATACAGGAGGAATATTATACTAGAGATACAGGAGGACTATTATACTAGAGACACTAGAGGACTATTATACTAGAGGTACAGGAGGACTATTATACTAGAGACACTTGAGTACTATAATACTAGAGATACTAGAGACACTAGAGGACTATTATACTAGAGGTACAGGAGGACTATTATACTAGAGGTACAGGAGGACTATTATACTAGAGACACTTGAGTACTATAATACTAGAGATACTAGAGACACTAGAGGACTATTATACTAGAGGTACAGGAGGACTATTATACTAGAGACACTTGAGTACTATAATACTAGAGCTAGAGAACTATTATACTAGAGATACAGGAGGACTATTATACTAGAGATACAGGAGGACTATTATACTAGAGACACTTGAGTACTATAATACTAGAGATACAGGAGGACTATTATACTAGAGACACTTAGTACTATAATACTAGAGACACTAGAGGACGATTATACTAGAGGACTATTATACTAGAGACACTAGAGGACGATTATACTAGAGACACTAGATGACGATTATACTAGAGACACTAGAGGACTATTATACTAGAGACGGTAGAGGACTATTATACTAGAGACACTAGAGGACTATTATACTAGAGACACTAGAGGACTATTATACTAGAGACACTAGAGGACTATTATACTAGAGACACTAGAGGACTATTATACTAGAGACACTAGAGGACTATTATACTAGAGACACTAGAGGACTATTATACTAGAGACACTAGAGGACTATTATACTAGAGGTACAGGAGGACTATTATAATAGAGACACTAGAGGACTATTATACTAGAGACACTAGAGGACTATTATACTAGAGACACTAGAGGACTATTATACTAGAGACACTAGAGGACTATTATACTAGAGGTACTAGAGGACTATTATACTAGAGGTACTAGAGGACTATTATACTAGAGGTACGTGAGGACTATTATACTAGAGCAACTAGAGGACTATTATACTAGAGGTACAGGAGGACTATTATACTAGAGACACTAGAGGACTATTATACTAGAGACACTAGAGGACTATTATACTAGAGACACTAGAGGAGTATTATACTAGAGGTACAGGAGGACTATTATACTAGAGGTACAGGAGGACTATTATACTAGAGACACTAGAGGACTATTATACTAGAGATACAGGAGGACTATTATACTAGAGGTACAGGAGGACTATTATACTAGAGACACTAGAGGACTATTATACTAGAGACACTAGAGGACTATTATACTAGAGACGGTAGAGGACTATTATACTAGAGACGGTAGAGGACTATTATACTAGAGACACTAGAGGACTATTATACTAGAGACACTAGAGGACTATTATACTAGAGACACTAGAGGACTATTATACTAGAGGTACAGGAGGACTATTATAATAGAGACACTAGAGGACTATTATACTAGAGACACAAGAGGACTATTATACTAGAGACACTAGAGGACTATTATACTAGAGACACTAGAGGACTATTATACTAGAGGTACTAGAGGACTATTATACTAGAGGTACTAGAGGACTATTATACTAGAGGTACTGGAGGACTATTATACTAGAGGTACGTGAGGACTATTATACTAGAGACGCTAGAGGACTATTATACTAGAGGTACAGGAGGACTATTATACTAGAGACACTAGAGGACTATTATACTAGAGACACTAGAGAGGACTATTATACTAGAGACACTGGAGGAGTATTATACTAGAGGTACAGGAGGACTATTATACTAGAGACACTAGAGGACTATTATACTAGAGATACAGGAGGACTATTATACTAGAGACACTAGAGACGCTAGAGGACTATTATACTAGAGGTACAGGAGGACTATTATACTAGAGGTACAGGAGGACTATTATACTAGAGATACAGGAGGACTATTATACTAGAGATACAGGAGGACTATTATACTAGAGACACTAGAGGACTATTATACTAGAGACACTAGAGGACTATTATACTAGAGGTACTAGAGAACTATTATACTAGAGATACAGGAGGACTATTATACTAGAGACACTAGAGTACTATAATACTAGAGATACTAGAGACACTAGAGAACTATTATACTAGAGATACAGGAGGACTATTATACTAGAGACACTTGAGTACTATAATACTAGAGATACTAGAGACGCTAGAGAACTATTATACTAGAGATACAGGAGGACTATTATACTAGAGATACAGGAGGACTATTATACTCGAGCTACAGGAGGCGTATTATTCTAGAGGTAAAGGAGGACTATTATACTAGAGACACTAGAGGACCCCATTTTTCGCCTAAAATGACATACCCAAATCTAACTGCCCATAGCTCAGGCCCTAAAGCAAGGATATGCATATTATTGAAACCATTTGAAATGAAACACTTTGAAGTTTGTGGAAATGTAAAAGGAATGTAGGAGAATATAACACATTAGATCTGGAAAGGACAGTACAAAGAAAAACCAACTGTTTTATTGCATTTTTTGTAAAACATCTTTGAAATGCAAGAAAAAGCGGCCATAGTGTATTATTCCAGCCCAGGTGCAATATATGGCAGCAGTGTGCGCGCAAAGTTTTAGACTGATTCAATGAACCATTGCATTTGTTTTCAAAGTTTTGCATCAAGACTGCCAAAATGTGCCTAACATGTTTTTTAATAACTTTTCAAGTTCAAAACTGTGCACTCTCCTCAAACAATAGCATGGCATTCCTTTTAATTCATTTTTTGGAGCGACTGGATCGATTTTTGCATTTCGTTCCAGTTGTTGGCAACAGAGAACTGGAAGGAAAGGCGACCAAATAGGTGTTGACTTTGGAGATGACCAGTGAAATATACCTGCTGGCGTGCGTGCCATGGGTGGGTGTTGCTATGGTGACCAGTGAGGCGGAGATAAGGCGTAGTTTTCCATGCATTGACTTAGAAATTACCTGGAGCCAGTGGTTATGGTGACGAAAAGGTACCTGTAATATAATCTACTGTACATTATACCTGTAATATAATCTACTGTACTATATACCCATAATAGAATCTACTGTACTATATACCCATAATAGAATCTACTGTACTATATACCCATAATATAATCTACTGTACTATATACCCATAATATAATCAACTCCACAATATACATGTAATATAATCTACAGTACTATATATATCTGTAATATAATCTACAGTACTGTATATCTGTAATATAATCTACAGTACTGTATATCTGTAATATAATCTACAGTACTATATATCTGTAATATAATCTACAGTACAGTCGTGGCCAAAAGTTTTGAGAATGACACAAATATTAATTTTCACAAAGTTTGCTGCTTCAGTGTATTTAGATATTTTGTCAGATGTTACTATGGAATACTGAACTACAATTACAAGCATTTCATAAGTGTCAAAGGCTTTATTGACAAATACATGAAGTTGATGCAAAGTGTCAATATTTGCAGTGTTGACCCTTCTTTTTCAAGACCTCCTCAATCCGCCCTGGCATGCTGTCAATTAACTTCTGGGCCACATCCTGACTGATGACAGTCCATTCTTGCGTAATCAATGCTTGGAGCTTGTCAGAATTTGTGGGTTTTTATTTGTCCACCTGCCTCTTGAGGATTGATCACAAATTCTCAATGGGATTAAGGTCTGGCGAGTTTCCTGGCCATGGACCCAAAATATCAATGTTTTGTTCCCTGAGCCACTTATCACTTTTTCTTTATGGCAAGATACTCCATCATGCTGGAAAATATATTGTTTGTCACCAAACTGTTCCTGGATGGTTGGGAGAAGTTGCTCTCGGAGGATGTGTTGGTACCATTCTTTATTCATGGCTGTGTTCTTAGGCAAAATTGTGAGTGAGCCCACTCCCTTGTGAGAAGCAACCCCACACATGAATGGTCTCAGGATGCTTTACTGTTGGCATGACACAGGACTGATGCTAGGTGCTCACCTTGTCTTCTCCATACAATCTTTTTTCCTGATGCCCCAAACAATCGGAAGGGGATTCATCAGAGAAAATGACTTTACCCCAGTCCTCAGCAGTCCATCCCTGTACCATTTGCAGAATATCAGTCTGTCCCTGATGTTTTTCCTAGAGAGAAGTGGCTTCTTTGCTAACCTTCTTGACACCAGGCCAGGCATTTCATTTTGGTGCCGTATTAAAGTGCACTGTTCCCCTGGACCTCTCTGCTCTATGTGCCTTATTCCTCATTACACACCTAGCCAGCCTTGACACCATCATACAAACTGAGGCAGCAGTCTTTGTGGAAATCAATATTTGTGTCATTCTCAAAACTTTTTGCCACGACTGTACTGTATACCTGTAATATAATATCCTGAATGAAATACCACTCATATTATCTTATGTACTAAGTAACTGTAATATAATATCCTGTATGAAATACCGCTCATATAATCTTATGTACTAAGTAACTGTAATATAATCTACCATACTTTGTACCTGTAATATAATCTACTGTACATAATACATGTAATATAATATACTGTACTATATCCTCACATTCTTAAATAAGCATGCCCCTTTCAAAAAATGTTGCACCAGGAACATATATATCCCTTGGTTCTCTCCAGAACTGACTGCCCTTGACCAGCACAAAAACATCCTGTGGCGTTCTGCATTAGCATCGAATTGCCCCTGCGATATGCAACTTTTCAGGGAAGTTATACACAGGCAGTTAGGAAAGCTAAGGCTAGCTTTTTAAAGCAGAAATGTGCATCCTGTAGCACAAACTCAAAAAAGTTCTGGGACACTAAGTCCATGGAGAATGAGCACCACCCCCCATGAGCACCTCCTCCCAGCTGCCCACTGCACTGAGCATTTTTCTATTGCTGGCCATGCTTTCCACCTGGCTACCCCTACCCCAGTCAACAGCCCTGCACTCCCCACAACAACTCGCCCAAGCATCCCCAATTTCTCCTTCACCCAAATCCAGATAGCTGATGTTCTGAAAGAGCTGCAAAATCTGGACCCCTACAAATCATCCGGGCAAGACAATCTGGACCCTCTCTTTCTAAAATGATCTGCTGAAATTTTGCAACCCCTAATCACTTGCCTCTTCAACCTTTCTTTCGTATCGTCTGAGATTGCCAAATATTGGAAAGCTGCCGCGGTCATCACCCTCTTCAAAGGGGGAGACACCCTAGACCCAAACTGCTACAGACCTATTTCTATCCTACCCTGCCTTTCTAAGATCTTCAAAAGCAAAATTAACAAACAGATTACCGACCATTTCAAATCCCACAGTACCTTCTCTGCTACACAGTCTGGTTTCAGAGCTGGTCATGGGTGCACCTCAGCCATGCTCAAGGTCCTAAATGATATCATAACCGCCAACTGTGCAGTTGTATTCATCGACCTGGCCAAGGCTTTCAACTCTGTCAATCACCACAATCTTATTGGCAGACTGAACAGCCTTGGTTTCTCAAATTATTGCATTTCCTGGTTCACCAACTGCTTCTCTGATGGAGTTCAGTGTGTCAAATTGGAGGGCCTGTTTTCGGGACCTCTGGCAGTCTCTATGGGGGTGCCGAGGGTTCATTTCTCGGCCGACTCTCTTCTCTGTATACAATGATGTCGCTCTTGCTGCTGGTGATGCTCTGATCCACCTCTACGCAGACGACACCATTCTGTATACTTCTGGACCATCTTTGGACACTTATCTAACCTCCAGACGAGCTTCAATTCCATACAACTCTCCTTCCGTGGCCTCCAACTGCTCTTAAATGCAAGTATAACTAAATGCATGCTCTTCAACCGATCACTGCCCGCACATAACTACAGATATCTAGATGTCTGGTTAGACTGTAAACTCTCCTTCCAGACTCACATTAAGCATCTCCAAATCTAGAATCGCTTCCCTCATGCTGCCAAACATACCCTCGTAAAACTGACCATCCTGCCCAGTCTCGACATCGGTGATGTAATTTATAAAATAGCCTCCAACACTCTAATCAACAAATTGGATGCAGTCTATCACAGTGCCATCCGTTTTGTCACCAAAGCCATATTACCCACTACTGCGACCTGTACATTCTCGTTGGCTGGCCCTTGTTTCATACTCGTCGCCACACCACTGGTTCCAGGTCATCTACATCTAAGTCCCGCCTTATCTCAGCTCACTGGTCACCATAGCAGCAACCACCCGTAGCACGCACTCCAGCAGGTATATCTCACTGGTCACCCCCAAAGCCTTTTCCTCCTTTGGCCGCCTTTCCTTCCAAATTCTCTGCTTCCAATGAATGGAATGAACTGCAAAAATCACTGAAGTTAGAGACTCATTTTTCCCTCACTAGCTTTAAGCACCAGCTGTCTGAGCAGCTCAAAGATCACTATACCTGTACATAGCCCATCTGTAAACAGCCCATCCAACTCCCTCATCCCCATACTGTATTGATTTATTTATCTTGCTCCTTTGCCACCCAGTATCTCTACTTGCACATCCATCTTCTGCACATCTACCATTCCGGTGTTTAATTGTATATTGTAATTACTTCGCCACCACGGCCTATTTATTGCCTGAACTCCCTGTCACACTCTGACCACTATTTGCGTTGTTTGTTTCTATGTTTTGTTTGGTAAGGGTGTGATATGAGTGGGCATTCTATGTTGCATGTCTAGTTAGTCTGTTTCTGTGTGTTTTGGCCTGATATGGTTCTCAATCAGTGGCAGGTGTTTATCGTGGTCTCTGATTGGGAACCATATTTAGGAAGCCTGTTTTGTATTGTGGTTGTTAGGTTATTGTCTATGTGATGTTGCATGTTAGCACTCAGTTTTGATAGCGGTCACGTTCGTCTGTTATTTTGTTTGTTTGTTTAGTGTACTTAGTGTTTTTAAGTCTTTCATTAAAAGTATGCATTCACACCACGCTGCACTTTGGTCTCCTCACTACGACGATCGTGACAGAATAACCGACCAACAATGGACCAAGCAGCGTGAGTAACGGCCAGCAGCGGCAAAGAACGCAGTTTTACTTTTGTGCCTTATTGCAAACAGGATGCTGTATGTTGTACTAGCTTCCTTCTATTCCTCTGTCATTTAAGTTAGTATTGTGGAGTAACTACAATGTCAGTTTTCTCCTATCCCAGGTCTGTGTATAGTAATGAGATCTCCACTTTGTCCACAGTGTGTTCTGTCTACAGTAATGAGATCTCCACTTTGCCCACAGTGTGTTCTGTCTACAGTAATGAGATCTCCACGTTGTCCACAGTGTGTTCTGTCTATAGTAATGAGATCTCCACTTTGTCCACAGTGTGTTCTGTCTATAGCAATGAGATCTCCACGTTGTCCAGTGTGTTCTGTCTATAGTAATGAGATCTCCACTTTGTCCACAGTGTGTTCTGTCTACAGTAATGAGATCTCCACATTGTCCAGTGTGTTCTGTCTATAGTAATGAGATCTCCACATTGTCCAGTGTGTTCTGTCTATAGTAATGAGATCTCCACTTGGTCCAGTGTGTTCTGTCTATAGTAATGAGATCTCCACTTTGTCCACAGTGTGTTCTGTCTATAGCAATGAGATCTCCACGTTGTCCAGTGTGTTCTGTCTATAGTAATGAGATCTCCACTTTGTCCACAGTGTGTTCTGTCTACAGTAATGAGATCTCCACATTGTCCAGTGTGTTCTGTCTATAGTAATGAGATCTCCACATTGTCCAGTGTGTTCTGTCTATAGTAATGAGATCTCCACTTGGTCCAGTGTGTTCTGTCTATAGTAATGAGATCTCAACTTGGTCCACAGTGTGTTCTGTCTACAGTAATGAGATCTACACGTTGTCCAGTGTGTTCTGTCTATAGTAATGAGATCTCCACTTTGTCCACAGTGTGTTCTGTCTACAGTAATGAGATCTCCACATTGTCCAGTGTGTTCTGTCTATAGTAATGAGATCTCCACATTGTCCAGTGTGTTCTGTCTATAGTAATGAGATCTCCACTTGGTCCAGTGTGTTCTGTCTATAGTAATGAGATCTCAACTTGGTCCACAGTGTGTTCTGTCTACAGTAATGAGATCTACACGTTGTCCAGTGTGTTCTGTCTATAGTAATGAGATCTCCACATTGTCCACAGTGTGTTCTGTCTATAGCAATGAGATCTCCACGTTGTCCAGTGTGTTCTGTCTATAGTAATGAGATCTCCACTTTGTCCACAGTGTGTTCTGTCTACAGTAATGAGATCTCCACATTGTCCAGTGTGTTCTGTCTATAGTAGTGAGATCTCCACGTTGTCCAGTGTGTTCTGTCTATAGTAGTGAGATCTCCACGTTGTCCACAGTGTGTTCTGTCTACAGTAATGAGATCTCCACTTTGTCCACATTGTGTTCTGTCTATAGTAGTGAGATCTCCATGTTGTCCACAGTGTGTTCTGTCTATAGTAATGAGATCTCCACTTCGTCAATCAAAATAAATAAGGCCCAAATCTATTGATTTCACTTGACTGGTAACACAATGGGCCTCACAATGGGCCTTAGTATCTCATCATGGTAATTTTGTGCATTCAAAATGCAATTGTATTTGTTGTCCGTAGTTTATGGCTGTCCATACTTTTTCGTTCCCCAACAAGAAAACCTAAATTGGCACTCAAACAGAAGGGAAAACTAACAGACTCACTGACAACAACCAAAACAAAACAGTTGGTGTTTTAGGTAAAATACCTTCCAGTGAGATGGAGCACAGGTGTAACACATACTGACTAACGAATTGACACCAATCGGTGTGACCTACGTGCTAACGAGCTATACGTGCTGAAGTCCAACCTCAAAACATACATGGAAAAACCAAAACCCGTAACAAAAACCATAATCCCACCGCCACCATGGGGCTGTTCACAACATTGACATCAGCAAACTGCTCACTCACCATAACCCCACTGCCACCATGGGGCTGTTCACAACGTTGACGTAAGCAAACCGCTCGCCGATTCCATAACCCTACCGCCTCCATAGGGCTGTTCACAACGTTGACATCAGCAAACCGCTTGTCATGATTTTCCTCCTGGGAAGGAGGCGGACCAAAATGCAACGTGGTTGAAGTTCATGTTTTTTAATAAGAAAACTAAACATGAACATAATACAAAACAATAAACGTGGAAAAACCGAAACAGCCCTATGTGGTGCAACAAACACAGAGACAGGAAACAACCACCCACAAAACCCAACACAAAACAGGCTACCTAAATATGTTTCCCAATCAGAGACAATGACTAACACCTGCCTCTGATTGAGAACCATATCAGGCCAAACATAGAAATAGACAAACTAGACACACAACAGAATGCCCACTCAGATCACACCCTGACCAAACAAAACATAGAAACATACAAAGCAAACTATGGTCAGGGTGTGACACCGCCGCCTATTCCATAACCCAACCGCCACCATGGAGCTGTTCACAACGTTGATATCAGCTGTTACGAATCCCTTTTGGCCCGACAGTCTAGGGGGGATGGTAATGAGACCAGTAACATAACTCATGCAAATTATTATTGTGACAAAGTAAAAGTGTGAACGAAATAACCACGACAAACAGAAATCTACCGTCAAACTCCAGGTTTATTTATAAAACACACGGTAATGGGGAGCAGGAAAAGGGGCTGAGCTGGACCCAAGGAAAGAAACAATAAGTATTCAAAAACCCCCCTAAGCTAGACTAGCCTACTTTAACAACAGCTAACTAACTAACCAAAAATTACAGTGGGTGGTCCTACTAGTTCTAACTAGTGTATTTAACAAAAAGTTCACCTACGTGTAGTGTATGCCCACATGGGCGACTTGTCTTGGTTTCCCCCTTTCCCACCAGCAACAAACAAACACCATAACCAAAAACAATACTCACAGGTGATGACAAAGTGCTATGAGGTGCTTAAACAAAAGAGAGGTTAAGACACAAGCGCAGAGTGAAACACAGAGACCTACAGACATGGCATTTACAGAGAGATTGAGCTCTAGAACAAACAAATGATGGGGGTTTTAAACCATGGGGAAGGAACTGTGATAGGTTAGGAAATAGGAGGAGGTGTGTCTTCTGATTGATGATTGATTGTTGAATGATTGGGGAGTGATGATTGTCACCTGTGAGGGGAGAAGGAGAGAAAAGAAACACACACACAGGATACACACACACACACAGGATAACTGTATCCGTAACATCAGCAAACCTCCGCCTATACCACACCATATTGTGAGGCTGGTTGGACTTACTGACAAATTCTATAAAATTAGGTTAGAGGCGTATTATGGTAGAGAAATTAACATTACGTTCTCTGGCAACAGCTCTGGTGAACATCTCTGTAGTCAGCATGCCAATTACATGCTCCCTCGAAACTTGAGACATCTGTGGAATTGTGTTGTGTGATAAAACTTCACATTTTAGAGTGGCCTTTTATTGTCCCCAGCACAAGGGGCACCTGTGTAATGATCATGCTGTTTAATCAAGTTCTTGATATGCCACACTGTAAAGTGGATGGATTATCTTGGCAAAGGAGAAAACTCACAAACAGGATCTTTTATTTCAGCTCATGAAACATGAAATAAGTACTTTTACAAGTAGCATTTCTAGTTTTGTTCAGTGTAATGGTGAGATCTCCATCAGAGAGACAGAGAATTTATTCTACTGTTATTGTTGTGACACGTACAGCCTGACATTATGTCAGCACCATATGATCAAACCTTAAACCTCTGGCAGCTCTGTAGCAGCTCATAAAGCAGACCCTTACTCAACACAACACTACAGCCAATTATATTTCAAATGGCAGGTGATTTCAGAAATGTGAAACGTTGGTTGGCGATATGCACCTCCAACGCCTCCGACTGACATAAACAGGATGTTTCAAGCCCTTTCTCCACAACGTTCATGGGACAAGACACGTATTTCTCATATCAAAAACGACTGAAAACACAACTGATCAAGTTCATTGTAAATATCGGGCTTTGGTGAGTGGGGTAAAACAACGTGTCTGTATTTGAATTCGACGAGGGCATTATAAATGTGCATGGATTGACATTTGATTAAATAACCGTAATGTCAATCAAATCTTCTTAAGGCTTAGGTTGAGTGTTGCTCTCTGTCTGACTTTGACATTATGGATAAAAACGGTTAACTATTGTGTTTGTGACTCTGGTCAACACGATGTCGCAGAGACAAGGTCTGGAGGCGTTTCATTTTCCAACTGAACCTAGAAAAATAAAAAGCATTTACCATCACCATTATCCCGATGACATAATACCAACTGTTACTGAAATGTATTCTTCCTCTGCTCTTCTAGAACCTAGGGTTAAAGCACCTAACCAAATGAAAAGCCAGTCAGTCTTTGGATGTATTTGTTTCTGGTCATCCACAATCACCCTGCCCTTTGACCCCTAGTCCCATGAATCAATGTGACTCTGAATGGCTTAGTAAAGCATGTGGCAGATGCCCCTCCAACAAGCTGTCTACAACTGTCTAAACCACTTGAAAGTCATTAGCGTGACGAGATCTATAGAGGAGTAAATGGATGTTGAAACCTAAACAGTGACCGGGGGATTGGAGAAGGCTGCGCAATCTGCTTTGGCCTTCTGGGACAAGGGGAGAAGAGGGACACTGTTACACTGCTACTGGGGTGGTCAGATGGATGGGCAGGGAGGGGAGGGTGGGAGAGAGGGGGAGAGAGAGAAAGAGAGACTGTCAAAGAGAGAGTGTAAACTGAGTGCACAAAGCATTAGGAACACCATCCCGACAGTGAGCTGCACTCCCCTCCACCCTTCGTTCATGGATGTCCTTAGGTGGTGGACCAGATCTTGACACACTCAAACCGCTGCACCTGGCACCTACTACCATACTCCATTTAAAGACACTTAAATCTTTTGTCTCTGCCTATTCACCTTTATTTTACTAGGCAAGTCAGTTAAGAACAAATGCAAAAATCACACATTCACAATCCATGTCTCAAGGCTTAAAAACCCTTATTTAACTTGTCCCCTCCCCTTATCTACATCTACACTGATTGAAGTGGATTTAACAAGGGAAATCAATATTTTAACTTGGCAAGTCAGTTTTCAACAAATTCACCTGGTCAGTATATGAACAAAATGACAGCCTAATGTTGTGAGACGTGGGTTACTGCCTTGTTCAGGATAAGAAAGGACCTTGTCAGCTTGAGGGATTCAACCTTGATTTCGGTTACTAGCCAGCAGAGTCACCAGATGCCACCAGGGCTGCTATAGTTTCACCTGGATTCACCTGTTTATAGTTGTCATGGAAAAAGCAGGTTACTCTTAATCAAAATCAAATCAAATCAAATTTATTTATATAGCCCTTGTTACATCAGCTGATATCTCAAAGTGCTGTACAGAAACCAGCCTAAAACCCCAAACAGCAAGCAATGCAGGTGTAGAAGCACAGTGGCTAGGAAAAACTCCCTAGAAAAGCCAAAACCTAGGAAGAAACCTAGAGAGGAACCAGGCTATGTGGGGTGGCCAGTCCTCTTCTGGCTGTGCGGAGTAGAGATTATAACAGGGTATGGCCAAGATGTTCAAATGTTCACTAAATGACCAGCATAATTCGAATAATAATAGGCAGAACAGTTGCAAACTGGAGCAGCAACACGGCCAGGTGGACTGGGGACAACAAGGAGTCATCATGTCAAGTAGTCCTGGGGCATGGTCCTAGGGCTCAGGTCAGTTGAAACTGGAGCAGCAGCACGGCCAGGTGGACTGGGGACAGCAAGGAGTCATCATGTCAGGTAGTCCTGGGGCATGGTCTAGGAGGCTCAGGTCCTCCGAGAGAGAAGGAGAGAATTAGAGAACGCACACTTAGATTCACACAGGACACCGAATGGACAGGAGAAGTACTCCAGATATAACAAACTGACCCCAGCCCCCGACACATAAACTACTGCAGCATAAATACTGGAGGCTGAGACAGGAGGGGTCAGGAGACACTGTGGCCCCACCCGAGGACACCCCGGACAGGGCCAAACAGGGAAGGATATAACCCCACCCACTTTGCCAAAGCACAGCCCCCACACCACTGGAGGGATATCTTCCACCACCAACTTACCATCCTGAGACAAAGCTGAGTATAGCCCGCAAAGATCTCCGCCACGGCACAACCCAAGGGGCGCCAACCCAGACAGGATGACCACATCAGTGAATCAACCCACTCAGGTGACGCACCCCCTCCAGGGACAGCATGAGAGAGCCCCAGCAAGCCAGTGACTCAGCCCCCGTAATAGGGTTAGAGGCAGAGAATCCCAGTGGAAAGAGGGGAACCGGCCAGGCAGAGACAGCAAGGGTGGTTCGTTGCTCAGAGCCTTTCCGTTCACCTTTCCCACTCCTGGGCCCAGACTACCTCAATCCCATGACCCACTGAAGAGATGAGTCTTCAGTAAAGACTTAAAGGTTGAGACCGAGTTGCGTCTCGACATGGTAGGCAGACCGTTCCATAAAATGGAGCTCTATAGGAGAAAGCCCTGCCTCCAGCTGTTTGCTTAGAAATTCTAGGGACAATTAGGAGGCCTGGGCGCTCTTGTGACCGTAGCGTACGTGTAGGTATGTACAGCAGGACAAATCAGAGAGATAGGTAGAGCAAGCCCATGCAATGCTTTTGTAGGTTAGCAGTAAAACCTTGAAATCAGCCCTTGCTTTGACAGGAAGCCAGTGTAGGGAGGCTAGCACTGGAGTAATATGATCAAATTTTTTGGTTCTAGTCAGGATTCTAGCAGCCGTATTTAGCACTAACTGAAGTTTATTTCGTGCTTTATCCGGGTAGCCGGAAAGTAGAGCATTGCAGTAGTCTAACCTAGAAGTGACAAAAGCATGGATTAATTTTTCTGCATCATTTTTTTTGGACAGAAAGTTTCTGATTTTTGCAATGTTACGTAGGATGGAAAAAAGCTGTCCTTGAAATGGTCTTGATATGTTCTTCAAAAGAGAGATCAGGGTCCAGAGTAACGCCGAGGTCCTTCAGTTTTATTTGAGATGACTGTACAACCATTAAGATTAATTGTCAGATTCAACAGAAGATCTCTTTGTTTCTTGGGACCTAGAACAAGCATCTCTGTTTTATCCGAGTTTAAAAGTAGAAAGTTTGCTGCCATCCACTTCCTTATGTCTGAAACACATGCTTCTAGCGAGGGCAATTTTCACCATGTTTCATTGAAATGTACAGCTGTGTATCATCCGCATAGCAGTGAAAGTTAACATTATGTTTTCGAATAACATCCCCAAGAGGTAAAATATATAGTGAAAACAACAGCGGTCCTAAAACGGAACCTTGAGGAACACCGAAATTTACAGTTGATTTGTCAGAGGACAAACCATCCACAGAGACAAACTGATATCTTTCCGACAGATAAGATCTAAACCAGGCCAGAACTTGTCCGTGTAGACCAATTTGGGTTTCCAATCTCTCCAAAAGAATGTGGTGATCGATGGTATCAAAAGCAGCACTAAGGTCTAGGAGCACGAGGACAGATGCAGAGCCTCGGTCCGATGCCATTAAAATGTCATTTACCACCTTCACAAGTGCCGTCTCAGTGCTATGATGGGGTCTAAAACCAGACTGAAGCATTTCATATACATTGTTTGTCTTCAGGAAGGCAGTGAGTTGCTGAGCAACAGCCTTTTCTAAGATTTTTGAGAGGAATGGAAGATTCGATATAGGCCGATAGTTTTTTATATTTTCTGGGTCAAGGTTTGGCTTTTTCAAGAGAGGCTTTATTACTGCCACTTTTAGTGAGTTTGGTACACATCCGGTGGATAGAGAGCCGTTTATTATGTTCAACATAGGAGGGCCAAGCACAGGAAGCAGCTCTTTCAGTAGTTTAGTTGGAATAGGGTCCAGTAAGCAGCTTGAAGGTTTAGAGGCCATGATTATTTTCATCATTGTGTCAAGAGATATAGTACTAAAACACTTGAGCGTCTCTCTTGATCCTAGGTCCACGCAGAGTTGTGCAGACTCAGGACAACTGAGCTTTGAAGGAATACGCAGATTTAACGAGGAGTCTGTAATTTGCTTTCTAATAATCATAATTTTTCCTCAAAGAAGTTCATGAATTTATCACTGCTAAAGTGAAAGTCATCCTCTCTTGGGGAATGCTGCTTTTTAGTTAGCTTTGCGACCGTATCAAAAAGGAATTTTGGATTGTTCTTATTGTCCTCAATTAAGTTAGAAAAATAGGATGATCGAGCAGCAGTAAGGGCTCTTCGGTACTGCACGGTACTGTCTTTCCAAGCTAGACGGAAGACTTCCAGTTTGGTGTGGCGCCATTTCCGTTCCAATTTTCTGGAAGCTTGCTTCAGAGCTCGGGTATTTTCTGTGTACCAGGGAGCTAGTTTCTTATGAGAAATGTTTTTAGTTTTTAGGGTGCAACTGCATCTAGGGTATTGCGCAAGGTTAAATTGAGTTAGGTGGTTAACTGATTTTTGTCCTCTGGTGTCATTGGGTAGACAGCGGGAATCTGGAAGGACATCAAGGAATCTTTGTGTTGTCTGTGAATTTATAGCACGACTTTTGATGTTCCTTGGTTGGGGTCTGAGCAGATTATTTGTTGCAATTGCAAACGTAATAAAATGGTGGTCCGATAGTCCTGGATTATGAGGAAAAACATTAAGATCCACAACATTTATTCCATGGGACAAAACTAGGTCCAGCGTATGACTGTGACAGTGAGTGGGTCCAGAGACTCTCCTACTCTCGTACTCTCCTCTCCTACATTCTAGAGTTTCATCTACAGTCTATCAAAACAGCTCCCACAATCTTTTTTCATCAATTTCTCTCAGCCAATCATCAGTCATTTGTGTAAGTGCCGTGCTTGTTGAATGTCCTTCCCTATAGTGTGCTGAATGTATGTTGTCAATATGTTTACAGTAAAACAGCATTGAATCTGGTAAAACACTTTGTTTACAGCAAAATAGCATTGAATCTGGTCAAACACCATTTGTTTACAGTAAAATAGCATTGCATCTGGTCAAACACCATTTGTTTACAGTAAAACAGCATTGAATCTGGTCAAACACTATTTGTTTACAGTAAAACAGCATTGAATCTGGTCAAACACCATTTGTTTACAGTAAAATAGCATTGAAACGTTTACTAAGGGTTGGTAACAGACTGATTGGTCGGCTATTTGAGCCAGTAGAGGAGGCTTTACTATTCTTGGGTAGTGACTTTTGCTTCCCTCCAGGCCTGAGGGCACAGACTCTCTAGTCGGCTTAGATTGAAGATATGGCAAATAGGAGTGGCAATATCATCTGCTATTATCCTCAGTCATTTCCATCCAAGTTGTCAGACCCCGGTGGCTTGTCATTGTTGATAGACAACAATCATTGTTTCATCTCTTCCACACTCACTTTACAGTATTCTGAATTACAATGGTTGCCTTACATATTTTGATCAGTTATTCTTGGATGTGTAGTGTCAGGTTTTGTTGTTGGCATGTTATGTCTAAATTTGCTAATCTTGCCAATGTAAAGATAATGAAAGTGATTGGCAATATCAGTGGGTTTTGTGATGAAAGAGCCATTTGATTAAAAAAATGATGGAGTTGAGTTTGCATTTTAGCCCAATATTTAATTGAAGGTGCTCAAAGATTTTTGCTATCATTCTTTATATAATTTATCTTCGTAGTACAGTTTATTCTTCATTTTATTCAGTTTAGTCACAAGATTTCTCAATTTGCAGTACGTTTGCCAAACAGTTATGCAGTCAGACTTATTTGCATCTCTTTTGCCTCACCCCTCTCAACCATACAGTTTCTCAATTCCTCATCAATCCGCAGGGATTGAACCGTTTTTACAGTCATTTTACTAGTAACTGGAATAAGTCATTTCATGAATCTGTCAAGTGCAGCGTCTGGTTGCTCCTCATTACACACCACAGACCAGCAAATATTCTTTACATCAACAACATAGGAATCATTACTAAACATATTGTATGACCTCTTATACACTATATTATGCCCAGCCTTTGGAACTTTGGTTTTCCTTGATATGGCAACTATATTGTGATCACTACCGCCGATGGATTTGGATACTGCTTTAAAGCAAATGACTAAATCTGTGATCAATACATGTTGATGATTCCTGTGCTGTTTGCAGCTAGTAGGTTGACTGAAAACTTGAACCAGGATGCAGGTACTGGTTAGAGTTAGAAGCTTTCTCTGGAGTGGGCAGCCTGCTGAAATCTATTCAATATTTAAATCACCCCAAAAATATACCTCTGTTGGTATCACATACATTATCAAACATTTCACACATGTTATCCAGATACTGACTGTTAGCACTTGGTGGTCTATAGCAGCTTCCAACCAGAATGGGCTTTAGTTGAGGCAGATGAACCTGTAGCCATATTACTTCGACAGTGTTTAACTTCTTACGGTATAGGGGGCAGCATTTTCACTTTTGGATAAATAGCGTGCCCATTTTCAACTTCCTGCTACTCATGTCAATAATATAACATATGCATATTATTAGTATATTTGGATAGAAAACACTCTGAAGTTTCTAAAACCGTTTGAATCATGTCTGTGAGTTTAACAGAACTTATGTTGCAGGCAAAACCGTGAGGACTAACCATTCTGATTTTTTTGAGGTCTCTGTCTGTTCACTGAGGTCTCATTGGCAAACAATATTTCTTAGGAACTTGTTTTCAGTTCCTACCGCTTCCACTGGATGTCACCAGTCTTTGGAATTTGGTTGAGGTTATTCATTTGTGCAATGAAGAAGAAGGGCCAACTAGGAACTGCGTAACACTGTTGAGAGTTGTGCAATACTTGAAACGTAGCTTGGTTTGTTTTGTTGCTGTATTGAACACAGATAGACCCGTCTTCAATTTGATCGATTATTAACGTTTAAAAATACCTAAAGTTGTATTACAAAAGTAGTTTGAAATATTTTGGGATGTTGTTGCGCATTGTGGAAGCTGTTTTTTTCTGGATCAAACAAACATACATATATATCCAAAATAGACATGTTGGATATTTATGGACAGAATTAATCGAACAAAAGACCAATTGTGATGTTTATGGGACATATTGGAGTGCCAACAAAAGAAGCTCATCAAAGGTAATGAATGTATTATATTTTATTTCTGCGTTTTGTGTAGCGCCTGCCCTCTTTGTTTACTGTTGTGCTATCATCAGATAATAGCTTCTTATGCTTTCGCCGAAAAGCCCTTTTATCATGAGATCCTCTCTTAGCTTTACAGTAATGTGGTTCTGAATATAAAACAGCAACACCTCCACCATTGGAATTTCTGTATTTTCTGTAGATGTTATAACCATGGATTGCTACTACTAAATCATAAAATGTATTATCTAAGTGAGTTTCAGAGTTATTCAGAATATGAATGTCATCTGTTACTAGCAAGTTATTGATTTTATGAACCTTTTTCAACACCCAGTGAAATTGCAGAGCACCAAATTCAAAATCAGAAATACTCATTATAAAAGTTCATGAAGCATACAAGTGTTCTACATTTGACACCAACAATGGAGTCAGATTTCAAAAAGGCGTTATGGTGAAAGCATACCATGCGATTATGTGAGAACAGCGCCCAGCAGACAAATCATTACAAACAGTAACCAGCCAAGTAGAAGAGTTACTTACATCACTTAGCTTTGATGATCTTCATATGGTTGCACTCAGAAGACATTCATTTACTCAATAAATGTTCATTTTGTTTGATAAAGTCTCTTTTGGATAAATAGCGTGCCCATTTTCAACTTTCTGGTACTCATGCCAGGAATATAAGATATGCATATGATTCATAGATTTGGATAGACAACACTCTGAAGTCTCTAAAACTGTTTGAATCATGTCTGTGAGTATAACAGAACTTATGGAGCAGGCAAAACCCTGAGGACTAACCATTCAGATTTTTTTTTTAGGTCACTGTCCATTCAATGAGGTTTCATTGGGAAACGAGATTTCTAACTGGATGTCACCAGAATTTGGAAATTGGTTGAGGTTATTCCTTTGTGTAATGAAGAAGTACGGCCATCTTGAATTTGTGTAATTTGAAGTGTACTTTTTGAGAAGTCGCATGACTAGAAAGTAGCATGAGTTTGTTATCTTCCTGTATTGAACACAGATAGTCCCGTCTACAATTTGAATCTTTTATTAACGTTTAAAAATACCTAAAGTTGTATTACAAAAGTAGTTTGAAATGTTTTGGCAAAGTTTACAGCTAACTTTTGAGATATTTTGTAGTGATGTTGCGCAAATTGGAAGCAGTTTTTTTCTGGATCAAACGCGCCAAATAAATGGACATTTTGGATATACAGTGCCTTGCGAAAGTATTCGGCCCCCTTGAACTTTGTGACCTTTTGCCACATTTCAGGCTTCAAACATAAATATATAAAACTGTATTTTGTTTGTGAAGAATCAACAACAAGTGGGATACAATCATGAAGTGGAACGACATTTATTGGATATTTCAAACTTTTTAAACAAATCAAAAACTGAAAAATTGGGCGTGCAAAATTATTCAGCCCTTTACTTTTCAGTGCAGCAAACTCTCTCCAGAAGTTCAGTGAGGATCTCTGAATGATCCAATGTTGACCTAAATGACTAATGATGATAAACACAATCCACCTGTCAACATGAGTTCCCGTATAAATGCACCTGCAACTGTGATAGTCTCAGAGGTCCGTCAAAAGTGCAGAGAGCATCATGAAGAACAAGGAACACACCAGGCAGGTCTGAGAGATACTGCTGTGAAGAA